>NW_027310325.1:0-100000 GCF_047496795.1 Chiloscyllium punctatum
ATGGATCTGACGATACACGTTAGAAAGACCAACAAATTATTCTGCAATTATTATAAGGATAGTGAATTCCTAATAAATGTATTCTGAACAAATAAATGGACTCAATATTTTAAAAACACTTTGCTCTGATGTTGATTAGACGTAAATTAAGATCGGTAAACTGAAGACCATAATATAATACCTCGACTGATGGATTGAGGACAATAAATGAGCCATTCAATAGTTATTGAAGAGAATTCTTTTTTGTCAAAATGCAGACAATACAGAAGTAATGTATTTTATTCAATTAGTTTACTTGTAGAAACATGTGATGTGATTTTAATTTATGTAATTTTATACTGATCAGTGTTCAAACATTTGTGTCTGAATTAAGAAGAAAAT
This sequence comes from Chiloscyllium punctatum, assembly GCF_047496795.1. NCBI lineage: Eukaryota > Metazoa > Chordata > Chondrichthyes > Orectolobiformes > Hemiscylliidae > Chiloscyllium > Chiloscyllium punctatum. The sequence continues at coordinate 382 of NW_027310325.1, forward strand.
AAAAAGATAATGAAAGTGAATATGAGAGTGACCACAAAATACAGACCATGACATTTGATAGAAAAAGGAATTTGCATAATCTCGTGACTATTTAGTGTTAATAAATAATTTACTTCTCAGGTACTGAAGCAGTCCAAGTCCAAGTTCAACAAGATCTGGACAATATCCAGGCTTGGGCTTACAGGTGGCAAGTAACATACATGCCACACAAATGCAGGCTATCACATATAAGACATAACCTAACCACCATCCCTTGACATTCAATGGTGTTACCATGACTGAACACCCACTATCAACATTATCCTGTGGATAATCATTGATCAGGAACTGAACTGGTCTCACCACATAAACACAGTGTCTGCAAGAGTAATTCAACTCCTGGCTTCTGAAATCCTGTCCAAACGCTTCCAGGCACAAGTCAGGAGTGTGATGGAATGCTCCCCACTTGCCTGGATGAGTGCAGCCATAACAACACTCAAGAAACTTGATACCATCCGGAATAAAGCAGCCCGCTTGATTGGCACTGCTGCAACTGAGCATCAGTGGTGGTGAGGGTGGATGACTGTGGATGTCCGAGCTACAATCTCTGCCTCTTCTTATTAACAAAGATAAGAGAATCTTACATTGCTCAACTTTGTCATCAAAACAGAGTACAGTATTCACGCCAGCCCTCTTTTATACCAACCAGCAGCATTTCCACCACCAATAGCAGCTTCTCTTGAAATATTTTGTCAGTAACTTGTAATTAACTGGTTACTACAATTACAACTGAAAATGTGTTGCTGGAAAAGCACAGGTCAGGCAGCATCAAAGGAGCAGGTGAATCGACGTTTCGGGCATAGCAGTGAACCACATTTTGAAATGATCTTTTTGAACATAATGTAGATCAGGTTAAAACTGAAGTTGGTGTCTTACACAACTTGCTGCAAGAACACAGACAGTAGAATCTGAGGTGATCATGAGTATGTGGAGGTGCATGTGGGAGACAAGCTGCGACTGTATTGGATTAGTCATAGTGAGAGGGAACAAATGCTGGATGCAGGGTTTCAGCAGCTGATGGACTGACGCTCAGGTGAGCCATCGGAAACTGAGCAAGTGACCACCATCTAATAGGACAGAGAAACTGATCCATCAGCCTGAAACTGACTGACCACGTGGCTGTCAGTGACTCCAACACAAGGGAATGGAAACATTGCTCAGAGCCTGTTTCTGTAACATTCAACACAACCAGGAAATGGAAAGTGAATAATGAGCTGAAAACAAGGCCACTGCTCTGTTTGAGTCTAAACATTTCAATGTTCACTGATTGAACATTATAGACTCTCAGAATATTCTAACCTGCAGAATCACAGTAAAAGGGGAAAGTAAACAATATTCTTGGCAAAGAAAGAAGGAATCAACTGTTTGTATAAAAACAGCTCAGAACAAAGGGGCTGAATCCTCCGCAAACTGACAAACACAGGTACCAACAGATTTATCGAGAGAGATTGGAATTCGTGAGAAAAACCCTTCCCTGCTGATGGTGTGTGGTAGACACCATTCTCAGTAAGAACTGCCACTTCCTTCCTTTGAAAGGAATCTCTGTTTTCCCTCAGAAAAGCAGGTGTGTCGCGAACTTACAGAAAACAGGAACAAGTGAAGGTGGTGGTTCACAGACGTGAGGCCTTAAAGCCAAAGGGGCAGGTGGTCGTTACGGTGTGAGGGGGGGGGGAGGTACCCAGTGCCCCGCTGTCCTCAGAAGGCAATGAGGATGGTGACACTGACTGGAACGGGATAGATGGTGAAGTGCCCATGTATGGACAGAGGGATGGCAATGGGTGCGATCACCCACCACCCTGTAATGCCCAGAAGGCTAGGTCCATGGCACCACTGGGCATCAAAGGTCAACTTGGACAGACAGTAGGGAGCAACAAAGGGAACTGACAGAAACCAAACATGAACAGTTCACTTGCTGAATGACAGATGTTGGTGTGTTCACACCCAGCCTGATAGAGAAATGGTTATAATGGGCCTTATTGGGAGAATATGGATGAATTAGTTGAGGTACAGTCTCACCGATGATGGTGTCAGGCCAAAATCTCTCAGGCCAAGATACCCTGACGTGTACATCAGAACCTGTCCCTGCAATGAGAATATGGGGGTGTGAGCCGGTACCCCCCAGTGCACAGCCGATCAGTGTCTCCAGGCATTTACAGATATTACAGTAAAACACTGGGGAGGGGACAGGCTTTATGGGCTAAAATAACCTTGGTGACTCAGGGACCCAAGGGTAATATTGAGGATCACACAGAGAGGAAGTCTGAGGTGTGTAAGGACCACGGGGGATAACCAAACCCCAACCTGTGATGATGATATCAGTTTGTTGTTCTTAAACTGGGACCCCATTTAACTGTAATTATAAACATGGGACTCCCAGTGGGAGATAATTCTAACCACTTTCTGAATTGGGCCATGGGAGCTGAGGCAAACTAAGAAACACAGGCTCATCGCTGCAGTACAGGGAAGGTAACCAGACCCACAATGTTACAAGGGAAGCAGGAAAGGACACATAGCCAAAGAACGTAGGCAGAGAGAAGGAGATAGATGTTCACATTTTGTGTGTGCATCTGTTCACTTATGGAACATGAATATTCATTGACGCTGTGTTTGGGAACCAGCAGAACAAATATAAATACAGGAGCATCTCTATCAGTTACCGACACGGATTTGCCCCTCACCCCTCAATTACTAAAATGAGAGCAGTTGGAGAGGGAGTCAAGGAAGCTGGATGAAATAAATCTGTCACAATGCAGATCATGGATATGGCAAAATATATTCAGATATGGGAGTGTGAAACGGAGGAAGGGACCATTCTGGGAGTTGCCATTTTAGAACAGTTCAGAGCAACTATTGATGTAGAGGCACAAACTCTTATATGGGAACAACCTGGCCAGGCCCGGGACAGGAAGCAAAGGAGAGGCGACATCTCCAGAGTAGTTACCTTGCTGGGAGACTGGAACAGTCAGAGAATCTGGGGAGTTATAGCTAGGACCCAAACAGCAGAGCGGGTAACTCAAACAGGAATGTGGGTAAATATCTGTAGATCCTGTAAAGATCGAAGGCCCTCTCACTCCCCACGCAAACCGGATCCCATTAAAGCTGGGGCTGAGGAGGCAATAATCGTGACAGTAACAGATTTAGAGAAGCAGGGAATAGTCAGACCAACAGCATCCCAGACTAACTCACAGAAGCCAAACGACTCATTCCACCTCACTATTGATTATATCTCCCTCAGTAAATCCGCCAGTAAAGAGTATCCTACAGTAGTGAATCACACCACTTTATTTAATGGATTAAAATTGCAACAGGATACTGTCTCAGCCCTTGATATTGTGAATGGGTTACTGTGGACCTAGAATGGTCAGAAAAAGATAGTATTTACTGTCTGAGGAAAGCAGTAGACCTGGATCCAGTTACCTCAGGGACCTCATAATATTCCAGTATATCCCACCGATACATGGCTGATGGAGTGCATCGATTTAATCTTACCAACACCTCATTACCTCAGTTGGAGAGAAAGAACATTTCCGAATATTACACAGAGTATTGGGTCAGGTCAGGCAGGCCAGGCTTAAAATTAACTCACAGAGCATGGGAAGGTAGGGAGAGATGTACCTGGGACATCACATCAGGAAGATCAAATCAGGAAGGGAGGGGGAAAATCCAAGTGGAACGAAAGATCATGATTTCAAAACTATCCACCCGCACACCGTGAAAGGGTAAGGAAATCTTTAGGATTGTTTAATTATTGGAGGACTTTTGTGGAGAATTACCCAGAAATGGCAGAACCATCACGAGCCCTGACAGAAATGCGGACATTAGCCAGGGGTCAGGCAGTCAGCATATACACAGACAGACAGCATGCCTTTGGTATAGTTCATGACCAAGTGATAGCCTGGGCTCGGTGAGGGTACATCACCCTGTCTGTGGGCACGTAGAGCATGAAGGACAGGTCCCTGAGTTAGTGGAAGCAGCTATTTGGGCGGCACAGTGGTTAGCACTGCTGCCTCACAGCGCCAGAGATCCGGGTTCAATTCCTGCCTCAAGTGACTAACTGTGTGGAGTTTGCACGTTCTTTCCGTGTCTGCGTGGGCTTCCTCCGGGTGCTCCGGTTTCCTCCCACAGTCCAAAGATGTGCAGGTCAGGAAAATTGGCCATGCTAAATTGCCTGTAGTGTAAGGACAGGGGTATGGGTGGGTGGGTGTGGACTTGCTGGGCCGAAGGGCCTGTTTCCACACTGCAAGTAATCTAATCTAACTTTCCCAGTGAAGCAGCAATAATGAAGATTATGGTTCACAGGAAAGGAGAAACCCCACACCAACAGAGCAGTGATTATGTGGGTAAGGCAGGTCAACAGACAATAGGTGCAGGAGTAGGCCCTTCTGCCCTTCGAGACAGCATCACCATTCATTATGATGATGGCTGATCATCCTTAATCAGTATCTTGCTCCTGCCTTATGCCCATAACCCTTGATTCCTCTATCCTTAATAGCTCTATCCAATTCTTTCTTGAACGTATCCAGAGACATGGCCTCCACAGCCTTCTGGGGCAGAGCATTCCATACACCCACCATTCTCTTTTTGAAGAAGTTTATCCTCAACTCTGTTCTAAGTGCCCTACACCTTATTTTTATCTGTGTCCTCTGGTTCAGGACTCACCCATCAGCGGAAACATGCTTCCTGACTGCAGAGTGTCCAATCCTTTAATAATCTTATATGTGAAATACTGACTGAAACAGTGCAGACATTTGAGGAGATGGCAATGGCCGTAGCTACAGAAGCGAGAAGGGAAGGTTTAAAGATATTCCCAGAAACAGTTCCACAACAGGAGAAACAGGAATGGGAAAAGGGTGCGGCAGTAATAGGACACAACAGAGTCTGGATGATGCAGCAGTGCCACTACACTGTATAAGACAAACATTATTAAAAACATATCATGGGCTGGCCCATATTGGGGAGGATAAAATACAATATCAGATGATTCACTACAATCCTTGCCTGGAACAGGGAGAAATACAGCAAGGTTTTGTCGAAGGTGAGTCGTCTGTTCACAGTGTGAGCCAGGGAAAGCAATAAAATGGAGGCAGCAGCAGGGACGCAGGGGCCCATGGGAACAATTACAAATGGATTACAATACCCATCCCAATCCCAGGGAAGGAAGTCCTGCTGGGTTTTCATAAATAGGTTTACTCAGTGGGTGGAAGCATTCCCCTGCAGATTCTGACCAAGGGACAAATGTTACAGCGAACATAGCTAAAGAGCTCTGTGCCCTGTTTGGTACTGAACAGAAATCCCATCCCCATACCACCCCCAGAGCTCTGGCACAGTAGAAGGAATGACGCAGACACTGAAAGCTAGTCTGACTAAGGCTGTCTCAGAGACAGGACTGCGATGGGTTAGAGTACTCCCCACCAGCCTAATGAAACTGAGGACAACCGCAGCAAAGCGGATGGGACTGTCCCCCTTTGAATTAGTGACTGGATAGACTATGCAGATGCCACAGGGTATGGTAGTGGGAGGGCCGGAGATATGTGGTAGTGGGAGGGCTGGAGATGTGCAATGACAAGGATAGGGTTAAACCATTTGTGAAAGAACTGGCAAAGAAGTTGCATAAGCTGAGAGAATCAGAGACTGGGAAAGGGAGCGTGGAAATATCCGAGCTGACATTCCAAACCCTGGAGTTCAGGTCAGGGGGAAAATATTACTGGGACGTATGAAGTAAACACATCAAAATGCTGGACTTACCTCGGGGAGACAGAGAGGGACCTCTCCCATCATGTATTAGTAAGGAGCTCTGAATAAACGTTGGTCATGCTGCTCAACACAGAACTCAACGTTCCTCTTTGATATTTCTCCCAGCAACAGTTGTGCAGGGGCATGTTGCTGGCTGGAGGTCTATGGCTAGTGCTGTACCACAAGGATCAGAACTGGGTCATCTGTTGCTTGTAATGTACATAAATGAAAAGTTTGAAAATGAAAACGATTTAATTAGCAAGTTTGGAGATGGGACAAACTGTTGAAGTTGTGAATCGTGAAGAATGATGTCAAAGGATACAGCAAGAAAGAGATGAGTCAGAATGTTGTGTGGAGAAATTGTAGATATGTTTTAATTCAGACAAGTGTGACATGATGCGTTTTGGAAAACACAAAGCAAGAGGAATGTATACGGTAAACGGAAGGGCCCTGAGCAGCCCTGATATACAGAGGGATCTTCAGTTGCAAGCAGAAAAATCCCTGAAAGTGGTGAAGGAGGTGAATGGCAGGCTTGCCTGCTTCTGTCAGGGGAGTGAATATAAAACTATAATCAGGACACCTTTGGGGTTATTGTGTGCCGTTTTGATCACCACATTATAGGAAGAATGTAAAGGATTTGGAAAGGTGGACACAGGTTTACCAGGATGTTGCCTGGATTGGGAGAGGTTAGAAAATTGTTCTCTCTGGAAGTCAATGGTTGTGGGGTGACCCAACTGGCACAGACAGAGTTTGTAAACCATGGTTTACTACAGAAATTGCATCTCTTGTTAAGAAGAAGGAAGAGGCTTATGTGTTGATGAGGCAAAATGCTACAGATGAAGCAATAGAGTTACAGATCAGCTAGGAAGGATTTAAATAGAGAGATAAAAAAGTAAAGGGAGGACACGAGCAGTCTTTAGCAAACAGAATAGAGGATAACACTGAAATTTTCTAGAGGTATGTGAAGAATAAAAGGATGATTAGGGTAGGAAAAGGGCTAATCAAAGACAGAAGTGGGAAGTTGAGTGTGGACCCTGCATAGATCGGAGGAATGCTAAATGAACATTTCTCATCGGCGTTTACACAGGAAAAGGAGAATATTGTAGAGGAAATAAATGAGGTACGAGATATTAGACTAGAAAAGATTGAGGTTAGTTATACACAGGTGTTATCAATTCTAGAAGGAGTGAAAGTAGATAAGTTCCCAGGCCGAATGGGGTTTTTCCGTGGATTCTCTGGTAAGCGAGGGAGGAGATAGCAGAGCCTTTGACTTTGGTATTTGAGTCATCATTGTTTATGGGTTTAGTACCCGGGGATATGGAGGATTGCAAATGTTGTGCCCTTGTTCAAGAAGGGAAGCAGAGATGACCCAGGTAATTCTAGACCAGTGAGCCTTATTTCCATTGTTGGAAAGGTTTTGGAAAGGATGATAAGAGAAAACAGTTATAATCATCTAACAAGCAACAATTTGATTTCAGATAGTCAACATGGTTTTGTCAAGGGCAGGTCGTGTCTCACAAACCTCATTGAGTCTTTTGAGAAGGTTTCCAAGCATTAAGATGAGACTAGGGCAGTTGACATGGTATACATGGACTTCAGTAAAGCCTTTGATAAGGTTACACATAGTAGGCTGATGGAGAAAATGCAGAGGCATGGAGTTGATGGTGATTTAGCAATTTGGATTAGAAACTTGCTTTCTGAAAAAAGGCAGCAAGTGGTGGTTGATGGAAAATATTCAGTCTGGAGCCCAGTTACTTGTGGTGTTCCACAACGATCTGTTTTGGGAGCACTGCTGTTTGTCATTTTTATAAATGACTAAGACGCAAGCATAGGTGGATGGATTAGTAAATTTGCAGACGACACTAAAGTCTGTGGAGTAGTAGACAGTTTGGAAGAATGTTACAGGTTGCAGGGGGATTTAGATAAACTGCAGAATTGGGCTGAGAGGTGCAAGTGGAGTTCAATGCAGCTAAATTTGAGGTGATGCACTTTGAGAAGAATAACAGGAAGGCAGAGTACTGGGTCAATGGAAAGACTCTTGGTAGTGTGGGTGTGCAGAGGGATGTTGGAGTCCATGTACATAGATCCCTGAGAGTTGCCACCAAGGTGGATAGTGCTGTTAAGGCGGCATACGGCGTGTTAGGTTTCATTGGAAGAGGGATTGAGTTTTGGAAACGCAATATCATGCTGCATCTATACAAAATGCTGGTGTGGCCACAGTTTTAATATTGTGTACAGTTCTCGTCGCCCCATTACAAAAAGGATGTGGAAGCATTGGAAAAGGTGCAGAGGAGATTTATCAGGATCGTGCCTGATGTGGAGGGAAGGTCTTATGAGGAAAGGCTGAGAGACTTGGATCTGTTCTCATTGGAAAGAAGGCGGCTAAGGGGTGATTTGATAGAGACATACCAGATGATCAGAGGATTAGATATGGTAGACAGTGGAAGTCTTTTTCTTAGGATGATGATGACAGCATTCACGAGAGGGCACAACTACAAATTGAGGGGTGATAGATTTAAGACAGATGTCAGAGGCAAATTCTTTACACAGAGAGAGTGGTAAGTGTGTGGAATACCATACCAGCTAAGATAGTTAATCAGCCACATTAGGGAGTTTTAAACAATCCTTAGATAAGCTCATGGATGATTTTGGGATAGTGTAGGGGGACGAGTTGAGAAAATTCCACAGGTCAGCGCAATATTGAAGGCCGAAGGGCCTGTTCTGCACTGTATTGTTCTATGTTCTATAATCTGAATCTTTTTCCAAGGTAGAAATGACAAATTCTAGAGGCCATAGATTTCAGGGGACAGGGGGAAATTTAAAGAAAATAAAAACCGAGAGAACAGCAGATGCTGCAAATTAGAAACAAAAACAGAAGTTTCTGTAAATGCTCAACAAGTCTGGAAGCATTCTTAAAGAGAAATCAGGGTTCACGTTTCTGAGGAAGGACCCGAAACATTAACGGATTTTTATTTTCACAGATGCTGCAAGACCTGCTGAGCATTTCCAACAACATGTGAAAGTTAAAAGGGAGTTATGCCAGGCAAGTTTCTTATGCAAAAGGTGGTAGATGACTAGAATGTACTCTCCTGGGAGGCGGTAAAAGAAGAAACAATCACAATGCTTAAGACGCATTTGGGCAGGCACATAAGCAGGCAGGGGTTGGCAGTGATATGGATCATGTCCAGGCAGGTGGAATTAGTTTGGAATGGCATCATGGTCCGCACAGACATGGTGGGCCGATTATTCTGGTGCTGCACTGTTCTGTTTTTCAGGGGGTAGAATGTGTGGAGTGAGAGATAATATTTTGAGTGGAATATGTCTCTTCTTTCGAACACACAGTAAGTTGATGCATTTTGAGAGAAGCAATGTAGAAAGGGAATATATATTTGAGTGGCACAGACACAGACAGCAGGACAGCAGGAATGGGGAACAATGTGTACAAATCATTAAAGGAGACAAAACATGAAGTATTTTGAGTAAAACAAATGGAATGCTGGGCTTCATTAATGGGGGAATGATAACAAACTCACGGAAAAGATGCTGATCCTTGACAAAGCTCTAGTAAGGTCACAGTCAATCATTGCATTCAATTCTGATCAACAGATTCCTGTTCAGAACGAGGAAGTTAAAATACAATAGAGGGGCCATTTCCATACCTTTTGCTTCTCTTTCAGGACACCGTGGGGTCTCAAGGGTTAAATAGTCCCCTGCCAAAGGCCTTATTCCAACAACTGAAGGCCTGTACTCTTAGAATACAGAGAGAACACCTCAGAAGGGGGGAGGTTGACAGTATCTCAAAATAGTATCTCTTGCAGCCACACATGTGGATTGCCCTGTAACCCCAGACAGAGGAATTTGCCCTTTCCAGACAAGACTGAGAGCCCTGGCCACAATCCTGTTAAACTGCCTCCCACTCCCATTATCTTACCTACCCTCCATATGAGCATAGGTAAGTGAATCCCCTATTTACTGAAGGAAGAACCCTTCTGCCTTAATCTCTTCCCATCATCATACAATCATGAACAATACGATAATCAGTTTCTGTAATCATTTCGCACGTTATCACAGGACATCGTCATTCATTAAACTTTGTAAGGTCATAATTACCTACTTTAAACAATCTGTTGACAATCGCCCATGTGACTGATATGCCTTTGTCTAATTCCTATGAAATATACTGTCTCTGTGGGTAAGGCAGAGATTCGTGATGAAGAGTCTCTACAAGTATACATTCAGCTACTTTAGAGACGCTTTGAAACTCTCGCCGGCTGTTAAATAATAAAGCTACTGCTGTTGTGCAGAAAACTTGCACCGTCTGGATTTGTGGAACGAAATAGGCATCAACAATGAAGGATATGAATGATCTTCAAACTGTGGCGTACAGACTTACTGGAGTGGTTCACTGATGAAGAAAATGCAGTCACTGGATTGATTTAAAGAAATTGAGATTTTCTTTGAAGTGAACAAATTGGATATATTTTTGAGAGAGCTGTATAAGATTATAACACACCGAGATATCGCAGACAAAAAATTTCTGCATTCGATAGGTGATGGCACAAGAGTTAAGGTCAGATGTTAGGTTTTGAGACAGCGGGAGATGAGCAAGTGTTTCTGCTGACTGTATTGGCTGGAAATACGCAGAACATGTTGCCTCTTATGGTGGTGCAAGTAGAGAAGATCAATGATTGATATAAACAATTAGACCAGTTCTGAGGGAAATAAACTTGCATAGTTTGGGGTACGTTTGTGAATGTGAAAATTGGATTCTGCTACAGAGAGCCAGCTTGGATTTGATGGGCTTCTTTCTGTATTATAATGCATTTTGTTTGGACTTGCTTAACTTGCTCTGGTCACCGATTAAGTTGTCATTTAGGTAAATCTGCTCAGTGTTCCTACTCAGACCAATACAGGCTGTCCCTCCACAGCAGGAGATAATGTTTACTGTTTTATACTGGGTTCTTTGGGGAGGGGGTGTTGGTGGGGGGAGGGGGCTAACGGTGTATGTAACAGTCTGCTAGCATTTATCTGAAATAGCAAAACCCCAGTGCAGCCACACTAAGGATCGACTCTGGAAATGTGGGGAATGCCAGAAGGGAATTCTTTACACATCCCACCTGGAAACTGGCCAAACCAGTCAGACTGGGGAGCTGATCACCTGCTGTGTCTGTGTGTGTGTGTGTGTGTGTGTGTGGTGGGGGGGGGGGGGGGTGTAGGTGAGGGGTTGGGTCGGGTGTGATGGGATTTTCTCAGGCATCCATCCTTCTTAGACACCAGTCAGTTTACTGATAGCCACAGTTGAAGGACTTTTTTCTCTTTTTCACGCCAAGTAATGAACAATGGTTTTGGCAGCTCATAAAGTTGTGCACATAGAGATCTTAGCTTTGGAAATGTTCATAACATCGTTGAACATGTACAGATTCACACTGGGTAGAGACTTTTATTTTCCTTTATTCATTCACAAGATTAGGGTGTCGCTGGCCCGGCAGCATTTACTGCCCGTCCCTAATTGTCCAGAGGGCAGGTAAGAGTCAACCACATTGCTGTGGGTCTGAGGTCACAATGTAGGCCAGACCAGGTAAGGATGGCAGCTTCCTTCCTGAAAGGGCATTAGTGATCCAGATGGGTTTTTCTGGCATTCGATTAATGGTCATCATTAGACTCTGAATTCACATTCCTTTTTATTGAATTCAAATCCACCCTCCCCCACCCCCCATCTGCTGCAGCAGGCTTTGAACCCAGGTCTCCAGAACACTATCTGGGGTTTTAGATGAACTGTCTCACGACAATACAACTCGGCCAATACTTCCCCACATCGCTGTCCATCTGCACAGAGTCAACAGTGATTTTCTGGTTCATCAGAACCGATTAATCACACATACGTTTGCTCAATGATTGCAGGAGTTGAATGTTGATTGGCTATTGATATCCATCTCCGAACCATGTATTCTGGGGTTTGTTTCTGATGATGATTAGAAGCATCATCAGTCTTGTTATCTTTTGGGGATAAAACCAGTTTCAATAAGCTTTCTGTTAAATGCATGGCAATCAATTCTATCTCACAACTCTCAGGCAGATTAGTTTTTGTCGAAGAACTCTCCTTCTCCCCAGCCTCCTCCATCCTCACCTCCAACAATGCAATAATCTCATAGAGTCTCTTTATGATTATGAATGAGACAATTTGATCATCTGCTTCTTTCCCTATTTCTATGTCAAGTTGGATCTTAAACTCCCATTACTGCAGTTGTGATCCTGCATCATTGTACAGTGTTGCTCATATTTCATGTCAAGGCCTATGATACTGCATGTAGTATATGATACTGGTTCATGATACTGGTTCATGATACTGCATGTAGTATAGGAGCCAACAGTGTAAGAGTTTAGCTCTTTCCTCCCAACAACAGCAGAAGAATTGTACTCCAACAAAACTTACAGAATCATGGCCAAGCATATCCCCCAACTTACCTCTTACCATCAAACCACAAGATCAATCCTTATTCATCTGACAGAATTCAGGAGGGCAAGTCAGTAACAGCAGCATGAATACCTAATAATGAGGTGTTAACCTGATGAAGTTCCCAAAGAGGACTACTTGTGTGCCTAACAACATAAGCAGCAAGTGATAGACAGAGTGAAGCAATCCAGGAAACAACAGAAGAGATCTAAGATCTGCAGTCCAACCAAATCCAGTTGTGAATGAAGTCAGAGCATAGCTGGAGTTCTGAGGACAGTTCTCTTCAATATATTAACCAACAAGAATATCAGACTGGATTAATTATCATAAAATTCAAGTCCTTATGATATTCATGTATTTACAATCAGTGTTCAATTCACCAAATGTAGCTGAATGTAAAGATAATCTTCAAGTGATTGTAACAGTGGAGACATCTGAATACTTGATCACCAAGTTAAAGTCTGTTGTGTTTAGATAATAATAATTTTAAAGAGATTTTTAAAAGTAAGGTGACTTGAATATAATGGAAGAAGTTGATTGATGAGTAGCTGATAATGTTTTAATCTGAAATTATTTTAGGATTAGTTAACAAATAAACAAATGGTAGGGAATCCCAGCCCCATGGAGTGTACATCCAGTTCCATGTGGGAAATTCAAGAAACTTCTTTTCAAAGCGACAACCAAAAGAACACCAAGGTGACATGGGAAATGTCAGGAACACTCGTTTGACTGCGGTTAAAGTACTGCACACACTTCAGATCCCCTTATTCCAGGGTTGATGTGATCACACCAGAGAGGGTTCACAGGAGACTGATCATAATGTTTCTACAATTGGAAAATTTCTGCTCTGAGGAAAGTTTGGATAGGCTGGGGATGAATTCCGAGGAGGATGAGCTGAGATTTAATTGAAGGGATAAAATGCTGAGGAATCCAAATCGAGTGTATAGGAAGGAGCTATTCATTAACTGAGAGGTCAGAAACTGGAGGTTTTAGATTGAAACTAATTCCCAGAAAGAAGGGGAGGGGAGAATTCATTTCACTCAGAGATGGTGGGGAGCAGGAACTCATTGATGGACTGGCAGAGGCAGTAACCAGCATCAGATTAGAATAAAAGGACATGGATGTAACTGAGATGCTGGAACATGCAGGGCTGTGGACTAAAGTCTGCAGAATGGGATCATTGTGATTGATTTAAAATTTCTCCAGAATATGAAACTCAAGTCCAATTTGAGAATTTATGAACATCATCCGACCTGAATACCAAATGTCAGAATAAATTTATCAGAAAGTTACAGCACAGATCGAGGCCATTTGGCCTATCCTGCATGTGTTGGCTGTAATAGAATGACCCAGACTTTACAGCGTTCTGTACTCACCAATGAGAGCAACAATTTCAGACTGTGTACTCTGCCCTCTATGTTGTTGTCATCTGCTTTTTCAATGTATTTCTTTGACAGCTGCTCACCTTGTTCCCTGGTTTCTTTCCCAGCCCTAACTCCATTCCCCATGGCCTTGAGGGACTACCATTTCTGCAATTTAATCTCTCCTGCCTTTCCCCGTGTGACAGACTGTCTTTTTGTCCTTGTCTCACTCCCACCTTGCTCACAACATGTTACATTTCTGATGGTTCCCAGACCTCTGTGACTTCACAGCGTCCCCTGGGTCAGGGGCACGAGTTTTGAATTCTCTTCCTCATGAGATATTCGGAAATCTTTCTGGCTGCATTTTCCCCCCGATTTTATTTTGGAAAAAAAGAGAATTTGCGTCAGATTCAAGTATTTGTGAGCCTTCATCCACAATCCTGAGCACTTAGACATACTATGTGACCCTCCCACAGACGTGCCAGTTTGATGGATTGGCCGTGCTAACATTGCCTGTAGTGTGTAGGTTAGGTTGGTTGGGTTAGCCATGCTAAATGTGGGGTTATGGAGGTAGGGTGGGACAGCAGGTCATTGCAGACTCGATGGACTGAATAGTCTCTTTGTGCGCCTAAGGGATTCTGTAATTCTAACTAGTTGTGATTGTTGTCACATTTTCCTAAGTGCAGGTTCATTCAACTCAGGTACACATGCTGCCTTTTGTGTTTCTGTGTGTGCCTGTAGTGTTAGGTAAGGGGTAAATGTAGGGGTATGGGTGGGTTGCGCTTCGGCGGGTCGGTGTGTACTTGTCCACAGTCTCCATGATTGTGCAGACTCAGTGGATCAGCCATGGGAAATGCAGTGTTAAGAGGATGGAGTGCTCCAGGTGGGATGCTCTTTGGCTGGATGGTGGAGTTTGATGGGCCAATGCTCTCCTGCCACACTGTTGGGATTCTATTCTATGATTGAGGATAAAGCAGGGTATCCTTGGAGAGCAGCATGTGGTATGTGTCAATGCTCTCGATGCCTTTAGATAGAGGTGGGCATAGCAGGGGATACAATGCTTAATCTCCACTGCTGTCCCCTCACCGCTAACTCTACTTTGATTTGGTCCCTTCCCACTCTGTCATTTGTAATGGTTTGCTTTACCTGTAATGGGCTTTGTTTGTAAATACTCAATTGGTTACAGGGGTGGTTTCCTGCTGGTGATTATATATTAACAAAACCCAAAATGGCGTAATGATGAACATGGGAAGGATGCTCAGCTGTGTGAGGTAACACTTCTGGGTAGAATAAATGGGGGGAAAAAGAACACTTCACAGAAGGAGAACTGCAAAGCAGTTAAATCAAACCAAAGGTTCAGACAGGGAGGGAATAGTTCCCTGGAGTTTGAGTAACTGGAAAGTGGTGGTGTCCGGGAATAGACAGGATTTTGTTTTACAGGGCGTTTGAAATGTTTTAAAACTGTTATATTCAGATAGTTTCATTTCTTTTCTTTTAGTTTTATTTATTGTGGAATAAATAGCTACAATATTTTAAAACCAAATTCACAAACCTTGTGTTAAAGACAAATGTTAAATAAAATCCATCAAACCATCCCTCACTGAAAACTGATGCGGAAGTGCAATCTCCTGGACAATCCCTGCCCTGCCCACTTCTTCCTACCCAGGCTCCATGACTATATACATACCTGGGAGATAGCAGCAGGAGGCTATTCGACCTTTCAATCCTGCTCCACCATTCAAGGGGAAACATCTAACCATCCAGCTCAGTCTCCTATTCCTGCTGTGTTCCAATCCCCTTTCATGAATTTACCTCGAAGAACTATATCTAAGTCCTCCTTTGGTTTCACCACCTTTTGTTCCAGTGACATTGCGGTGTTACTGTGTGGGTGTAGGCGGGGGGTAATGTGATGGTGCTGCCTCCTGTAGGATGCACTCAGCATCCCTCATCATCCTGCAGTAACATCAATTGGGTTTCAGAAACTGGAGATAGAAACCTTTTCCAGGATATGGGCATCACTGGCTCAGCCACTATTTATTCCCCATCTCTCGTTACCCTTGAGAAGATGGTAGTGAGCTGCTGTCTTGTACCATTCACAGTCCATTTGGCGCAGATAGACCGACATTGCCGTGAGGAGAATGTTGCAGGATTTTGGCCCAGTGATTCTCCATCTTTGGTTCTTCAAATTCTGGTTAACTTTATCACAATCGGCAAATGATGTTGAGATTTGAGTCTGCAAATCTTCACCATCTAGCATCCTGAATAAAGGAATATGTACAGATTAGAAATTCAGAACAGACAATTCTAGTTTCTCTGGAATATCTTTTTCCTCTTTCTTCCCCCAAAGCTGTAACCCTCCAGCCCACTTACTCTCTACCACTATTCTGACTCTACTACCCGCTAATGTACACCCTCCCCATTCTCATGGAGTTGTTGATAAACAGGTCTATGCCACCACTTCCCGTCCCTGGTTTGAGTCTGCACCCTTTCTGAGTTGACTTCCTTTCCCTTCAGTGCTGCAAGTTAATAATGTAACAGCAGAATGAAACAAAAGGAAACAGAAAGGGAGGTGGCAGATCGTGGACAGAAGAGGAACCTTCACACTGGGAGAATGGGTCACATCCTTCTTTGTTTCTTATTGGTAGATTCCAGTGTTATGACAAGTTGGGAATGTAACTTGGTCCCATGTGGGTGTGGTGAAACTTTGACCCTCCAACAGATCAATACTACAACCAAATACGTTCCTCCTCCAGACAATCAGAGTGTGAAAAACTTTCCACTAGTTACCCCAAAGCACATGCTCCAAAACTCACCCACATTCTGTTCTTGTGCAGTGCCAGGTTTCGCACAGACGTGTGGTCCCTGCCTCGGAATTTGGGAGTTGCAGTCCTCATGCAGCCACTGGAGCCATGTCTCTGGAATGTAAATGAAAAGTGTGGCATGGAGGATGTTGTGTATCGGATCGCCATTCAGACACATGGGACATGTGGGCTGTCACTGAGATTTACTGAGACATCCTCTTAGACAACCTGGTTTCTGATGTAAGGAACATAGATTCAGCCAATTGAGGGATAGGGAGGTTAATAAGGCGCAGTAGGTTTTAAGCAGAGGTGGCTCAGTGGCTAGCACTGCCGCCTCACCTTAGGCGACTGTGTGGAGTTTACACATTCTCCCCACGTTTGCATGGTTTCGTACAGTTCCCCAGTTTCCTCACAGTCCAAAGATGTGCAGGTTAGGTGGATTGCCCATGCCAAATTGCTGATAGTGTCCATGCAAGTGCCGGTTAGACAATTAGCAATGGGAAATGCAATGTTACAGGGAACGAGTGGGTCTGAATTGGGATGCTCATCATAGGGTTGGTGTGGACTCGATGGATGAACACTCTGTTTCTGCACGAGAGGGACTCTATTCTATTCTCATGAGGAAGAATGTACTTGTCTCGATGTGTTGTGAATCTGTAGAATTCCATTTTCAAAATGCGGTGGGTGCCAGGACAATGTGCCAACTTAATGAACTGATACAGATGTTGAATTTGCAATGAGATGCAGGGTGAGAGAGAGCAGGCGGGAAAATCCAGGTGAGACTGATGTGAGCTCAATCATCACCGTATTAAATGGTGGGACTGGTTTTCCTGTGCCCAGTGCTTCTCTTATTACGGTAATAACTGGAAAGCTGAATCCAAAAATCACCACCTTCACCAAAGGAGATTTTCGGAAAATGACAGATAGTCAGGTGGATTAGCATTCCAAACTTAGATAGTGAGGAAGCGTGTAGGAGATAATGATGTTGCAAATTTAAACTGAGGGGAGACAGTGATTTTTGGTTTTATATTGCGTCGTACATTCGCAGTGTCCAGAATACGCTGTTGTGAATATCTGTCCTATACTTTATTACAAAGCCAAGGTCACTGACAATGAAAACCAAAACACCAGGAAACATCGTCTCCCCTTGTAATCTGATAAAAGAATTCTGATAAGTCTGGTTGACCTTAGAACAAAGGTGGAAAATTGGAAGATTAAATCCAATCTCAAAATCCAGTGTTTAAAGAAAAGGAGACCACAATAGGATGAGGCAGGAGTTGGCTAATGTAGACTGGAAACAAAGACTTTATGGTGGGAAAGTTGACGGACAGTGTGGGAATATCAAAGCAATTTTTTTAAGTGCTCAGAAAAAGTATATATCAGGGAAAAGGAAGGACCGTAGGATAAGGAATGATCTGCCATGGGTGGCTCAGGAAATAAGGGAGTCTATCAAACTGAAATAGAATGAATACAAATTGGCAAAGACCAAGGTGAAACGAGGAGCTTAGAAAATCTTTAAAGATCAACAGAAAGCTAGATGGGATTGGGGGAGAAAAGTGACTAATAGCTATCCCCAGGTCTGGAATAACAGTTTATACTGCTAGAGGGGAACATATTGTTTGCGGAACATTTGGCCTCTGTAATTGTTGAAGCACCTAACAGTCAACCATAGAGATAATCCTGATCAAGTTAAAAATCACAGCACACTCCAAAAGCTTGTACTTCCAAATAATCCTGTTGGACTATAATCTGGTGATGTGTGGTTTTTAACTTTGTCCACCCCACCACCGGCTCCTCCATATCAGAATCCTGATAGATACCCCACTGAAACTGAAGTGCCTGTCAGATACTTGAGGGAGCCACGGGGGCATGGGGGGAGGGGTGTGTGGTTTAACCACAAAGTGCTGAATTGAACTAGACTTTCTAACTGCTGTTGCCATGGAGATAATACTGAGACACAGTCCCTATTCAATGTCCCAAACCACAAAGGTATAAGAATGGGAGCAACACATCGGACAGGCGGGGAGTGACCTGATGCTGCCTGAAGGCGTTTTGTATGTACACTATCCAGGTAACTGCCATGTCTCATTAATAAAGACTCAAAGAAGACCTCTCAGAGTTCTGTGCCCAGTTATTCCTAACCAGCAGGGTTCAGCAATATGAGTAGACAGCAGTCAATCTTCACAGTGGAGGATACGAAGAACATTCCAGTAATTGATAAGGAGACTAAGGAAGGTGAGGACCTAGATAATAACCATTATTGTGAAAGTGTTAGAGCTGGGCAAGTTAATGGAGCTATAGATACACAAGTCTCATTGCCCTGATGGAATACATCCCAGGATACCAACAGATGTAGTGGGTGAAATAGCAAATGCACTGAGAGTCATAGAATCTGACCGCAGAGACAGGCCCTTTGGCCCAAACTGGCCCATGCCGACCAGAATGTCCATCCACGCTAACCCCATTTCACTGCACTTGGCCCATTTGCTTCTGACCCTTTCCTATCCATGTATTTGTCCAAATGTCTTTTACCTGTTGAGAGTGTTCCTGCCTGAACCACTTCCACCGGCAGCTCCTTCCATATACATACCACCCTCTGTGTAAAACAGTTGCCCCTCAGCTTCCCTTTTATTCTTTCTCGTTTAACCTTAAACCGATCCATTCAAGCCATCCAATCCTTGAGTTCCTGGGAAAAAGACTGAGTGCATTCACCTTATCTATGCCTCTCATGGTCTTATACACTTCTAGAAAAGAACTCCTTCAGTTTCCTCTGCTCTAAACATAAAATCCTCACTTGTCCAACCTCTCCCTATAACTCAGACCCCTGAGCGCTGGCAACATCCTTGTTCTGCACTTTTTACAGTTTAATAACTGAAACCTGCATTACATTCATCATATTTACAGTATTTCCCCACGGCGCTGGAACCGACGGGACAACGCCAATGGATTACAATCCATGATCGAGAATGAACTCCTTTACAACAATCCCGTTTTCATAGTGTTTCCCATGGTGCAAGTATCCTTGTGTCTTTCTTGTTGCATGGTTAATTAAAGACTTGTCCTTCTACAAAGCAAAGTTGTGGCTTAATTGTTCCTGGGAAATGTGCCATGATTTTTCAGTATTTCAAAAACAAATGAAATCTCTCTCCACACTCACCATGCTGACATCGACTTGGCTGTGTCTCAGTACTTTTGCAGTCACACTGAGATTTGAAATATTCGCCCAGGGACAGAATGCACACCTTTCCTTCCAGATGAAAAGGCCAATGATATTCAGATCGGCACGGATCAAGTAACTATCAGATCTAATCATGAAGTTCAATTTGAATTTCTCATCCGCAAATCCACCCTTTCAGTACCATACAGCAGAGCACACAAGTTACCACGGTTAATACCGGATGGAAATTCATAAGACAATTGCAGTATTAAACTGTAGTTTCCTTGTTCCCCCAAAGCTTTAAACCTCAGTCTCACAATTTCTCTCTTCTGTGAACTGAAATCCAAACCAATCCCCCCCACTCCTTATCTCCACACCCAGTTCTCACACACACTCTCTTCGAATTCAGTTTCCTAGCTCCTGATGAGAACCATCCTGCATACACTGCTTCCTGCACACTCTGGCCAAGACCCATCTGACTAAAATGAGCCAAATTAGAACTCTAATTGCAGGCTCATCTTTGTCCCTTTCCATAACACCCCTGAATCTTCACAATAGAGTTCTTATAACTTTCTACAAAATGCTGCACCACTGATAGTCTGATCACATGTCAGGGTAGCAAGAAAAGGGCCATTCCTCTGAGTCCTGCTCCCTGAGGGATGAAGCTGCCAATGATAGATTAATCACTCACACCCACAGCCTCCTTTCCAGGCACTGACCAAACTGCGCATACTCCCACAGTTGCCAGCACTGCGCCCGTGCACTTGTCTCCCCTCCGACCGCACGTGCTCCCGATCATACAGGAGTCCGGGTGATTGACAGCAGCTGCCGCCCAATATATCAGAATCCCTACAGAATTGAAACAGGCCCTTCGGCCCAATAAGTCCATACCGACCCTCCAAACAGCAACTTACACAGACCCATGCCCCCTAACTAATGTAAATAAAACTCTGGGAAATTTAGAACGGTCAACTCACCTACCCTGCACATCTTTGGATTGTGGGAGGAAACCTGCTCAGACACTGGGAGAATGCGCAAATCCCACACAGACAGTCGCCCGTAGCTGGAATCGAATCCGGGTACCTGGTGCTGTGAAGCAGCAGTGCTAACCACTGAGCCGTCTCCATAGAGTGGAGGGGGCATGGCTGGAGGACTGGGTCAATGGGATTGTGAACAGTGAATGAATGTGGAAGACACTGGGGGATGGACAGGTCAGTGAGGGACAGGATCAGTGCAGCAGCAGGAGGGGATCCTGGACAAACTGAGCAATGGGAGAGTCTGATAGGTGAGAAACTACAGGAAGGTTCTATTTGGAGGCTCAGGCAGGGACAGCTGGGAGACAGCATGGCCTGGTGGCTTGAGCAGGTTTATTAATCGGCCTCTTCAAAGATGCTGTTACACAACTCTGAGCCTGATCCTCCTAGTCCAGTGGTAAGGACACTTACACTATTTCCTGGTGGGAAAGGGATGCAGGGACAGCCTTTCAAAAGGAACTCACCTGTGTTGGTGACATTAACAAGACTCAACACAAACTCACTGACAAAATGCTGGCGTACTTGAACTTCGGCCAGAATGTTAACAGATATAGCTGGGCAACGCAGACCCCAATGTACAGAGTTAAATCCTAGATACTAATAACAGATTTGTGCATGGGAAATCATATCTCATGAATTTGACTCAGTTTCTTTGAAGACGTAACAAAGAGGATTGCTGAGGTCAGAGCATGGACATGATCTACATGGACTTCAGTAACGTGTTTGACAAGGTTCCTCATGGGAGACTGGTCAGCAAGGTTAGATCGCATGGAGTACAAAACTGGCCCGAAGGTAGAAGGCAGGAGGTGCGTTTCAGTCTGGAGGCCTGTGACCAGTGGAGTGTCACAAGGATCGGTGCTGGATCCACTACTTTTCGCCATTTATATACATGATTTGGATGTGAACATAAGAGGTATTGGAAGTAAGTTTGCAGATGACACCAAAATGGGAGGTGCACCAGACAGGGAAAAAGATCATCTCAGAGGACAAGAGGATCTGGATCAGATGGGTGAATGGGCTGAGGAGTTCAGTTTAGAAACATGCGAGCTGCTGCATTTTGGAAAATCAAACTTTAGCAGAACTTATACAGTTAATAGTAAGTTCCTGGGGAGTGCTGCTAAACAAAGAATCCTTGGACTGCAGGTTCATAGTTCCTTGACAATAGAGTAGCAAGTAGATAGGATAGTGAAGGCCACAGTTGGTCTGCTTGTCTTTATTGGTCAGAGCATTGAGTATAGGGGTTGGGAGGTCATATTGCAGGACATTGCAAAAGTTGCTGAATCAATATTCCATATAATTCTGTTCTCCTTCCTATCAGATGGATGTTCTTAAACTTTAAAGAGATCAGAAAAGAATTATAGCATGTTGCCAGGTTTGGATAGGCTGTTTTCCCTGGAGCGTCAGAGGCTGAATGGTGACCTGAAAGAGATTTTTAAAATCAGGCTGGGCATGGATAGGGTAAATAGACAAGATATTTGCCCGGCAGTGGGGGAGTACAGAAATAGGGGACTGGGAAGGAGGGTAGGCAGACAGGGGGTGGGTGGATCGAGAGGGGTGAGACTGAAGTGGGTGGGGAAAGAGAGGTGGGACAGAGAGGGGTGGCACAGAGACGGGTGGGGACAAAAAGTGGGATGAGAGGAGGGTAACAGGCAGGGGGAACGGGGGGTCGGCAGGGGAGCAGGTCGACAGGGTGGGGGGTAGGGACAGGCTGACGGGGGGATGGACAGAGTGGGGGGAGACGAGGGGGAGAGAGGGGGAAGATTAAGAGCTATTTTATAGATCTAAAACTCAACCCTGTTCCTGTTTTCTCCTCCTCACCTTAATTCCGTCTGAAGGGCACAGAACAACTGTATCGTTCTTGGAAAGTAGAAAGGAGATCAGGTGCTTAACGTGGCATTTGGGACACTAACATTGAATGGAATGTGTTGATCAATAAATGTACTCTGATTCGATTCCACTGTCTGTGTGGTGTTTGCACATTCTCCCTGTGTGTCTGCGTGGGCTTCCTCTGGATGCTCTTAATTTCCTCCCACAATCCAAAGACATGCAGGTTAGCTGGATGAGCTTTGGGTAATGGTAGGTTACCGAGTGAGGGTGGAAATGCTGTTCCGATGGTTGGTATGCTCTCATGGGCCGAAAGGCCTGCTTCCACACTGTAGGGATTAGATTAGATTACTTACAGTGTGGAAACAGGCCCTTTAGCCCAACAAGTCCACACCGCCCCGCCGAAGTGCAACCCACCCATACCCCTACATCTACCCCTTACCTAACACTACGGGCAATTTAGCATGGCCAATTCACCTGACCTGCACATCTTTGGACTGTGGGAGGAAACCGGAGCACCCGGAGGAAACCCACGCAGACACGGGGAGAATGTGCAAACTCCACACAGACAGTCGCCTGAAGCGGGAATTGAACCCAGGTCTCTGGCGCTGTGAGGCAGCAGTGCTAACCACTGTGCCACCGTGCTGTCACTGAGTATAGGGATTGGGAGGGCACGTTGTGGCTGAGTAGGGCATTGGTGAGGCCAGTTTTAGAATACTGTATTCAATTGTGGTCTCCCTGATTTCAGAAAGATGTTACCAGAAAAGGACTCAACCTCTTAATGATAAGTTCCTGGGAATGTTGACAGACAAACAGACAGTGCAGTGTGGGTTGATAGTTCCTTGAAAGTGTGGTTGAAGGTAGACAGGTCAGTAAAGATGGTGTGCGGTATGCAAGCTGTTATTGGGCAGTGCATTGAGTGTAGGAGTTGGGAGATCATGTTTCGGTTGTACGGTTTATTGGCTCAGCCACTTTTGGAATCCCCAGACTGCCTTCAATTCCAGTCTCCCTGTTACAGGAAAGATGTTGGGAAACTTGCAAGAGTTCAGAAAGTTTTACTAGGGTGTTGCCAGTATTGGAACATTTGAACCATAGGGAGCGGCTGAATAGGCTGAGGCTATTTCCCCGCAGCACTGGACATTTTAGGTGGTTTTACCGAACTTTATAAAATTATGAGGAGCAATGATAGGGTGACTAGTCATGGTTTCTTTTTTCCCAGGGTAGGGGAGTCCAAACAAATGTGAATCTTTTTTCCAAGGTGGAAATGACAAATTCTAGAAGAGAGATGGCAAGTTTAAAGGATATGAAAACCGAACCAACTGAAGATGCTGTAAACCAGGAAGAGAAACAGAAGTTTCTGGAAAAGCTCAGCAGGTCGAGCAGCATCTGTGAAAAGAAATTAGAGTTAACGTATCTGAGGAAGGGTGACCAGACCCGAAACTTGAACTGAACTTTCTTCACAGATGTTGCATGACTTGCTGAGTATTTCCAACAACATCTGTGCAAGTTTAAAGGGAGTTGTTTGGAGTATATACCTGAGAGGAAGTTTATAAAGTGCGAGCGAGACCACATCTGGAGTAATGACAGAAGTTTTGGTCCCTTTATTTAAGGAAATACATCATTCCATCAGAGGCATTTCACAGAAGATTGACTGGGATGAACCCTGGTTTGCAGGGATTATCTTTTAAGAAAAGGCTGAAGAAGTTGGGACTCTACTCACTGGATTTGGGAAGAATGAGAGGGGATCTCATTGTAACATGTAGGATTCTTAAGGAGTTTGACACGGTAAATACTGAGAGGATGTTTCCCATCATGAGGGAGTCTGGAACCAGATTCTGGGATAGTCGTGGAATCACGGGTTCTGTTTTGGATTCGTCAAGTTTAAGGCAAAACCGACATGGGTCAGGGATTTCAGTAGCAATCGAGCCGGGGTGAGGTGGAGAAAAGCAACATTTAAGAGATTGTAATTCCTGGTGTTTGTGATTGTGTAGATGTCTGATCAGAAGGTCACCTTGGGGTCAGGTATGAGAGCAATATTTTCAAGAGTGTGGTTCTGCCTCAGACAGTTCCCAGGGAGAGGGAGGGGCTCAGCAGTAAGGGAAAGTAATTTGTAATAGCAACTGAAGGCAATGGGTTCAACCATTGTAACGTTCCGTTGCAGGAAATTGCAGCCAATCCCGTAGTGGGAGTGTGATGAGCAGTTTGATAACTGAGTAATGGAGAGGGAGAGCTGGGCATTGTCAGTGTACATGTGAAACCTAACACGGTGCTTTTGGACGATGTCACCTCCTGGCAGTATGTAGGTGAGAAACAGGAGGGACCAAGGAGAGATCCTTAAGGGACACCAAATACAAGGAATTCAGTAAGGAATGGGAGAGTCGGGATGGAGAAGGTTTTGCATAAACGGTGAGGTCAAATATTAGTTTGTAGCAGAATGGGAGCGACGGACATAACCAGAAAAGACAGACAGACAGAACAAGGAACAATATCTGTGAATTGGGGAGGGGGAGTGATGAGGAGGAGGAGCAGCCCAACTCCAAAAGCACTATTTCTAAATCAGTGACATCACCCAACTCCACCCTAGTCTCAGCTCATTTACTGAAACACTCGTCCATCCCTGTGTTATCTCCAGACTTCATTATCCAAACACACTCCTGGCCAGCCTCCCACATTCAATTTACATACAATCTCAAGAGTATCTAAAACCCTACTGCCTAAGTGCTCACTTGTACCAAAACTTGCTGATCCATCTATTAACTAGCAACAATTTAAAATTCTCACCCTTGATGTAATTCCTGGCTGTGAACATCCCTGTCTCCCTGCACCACACAAAATGTGAGATCCCGACAACTCATTTTCTTTCAGACTCCCAACGATGTGTTTATTCATTGCTTCACCTGTCTGGCTGTTTCTACTGTTGCCATGGCAACACGGTCTGGAATTCCCACCCAAACCCTCACAGACCTGCTTTCCTCCTTTCAGGAGGAAACCTGCTTATTTAGCAATTCTTTTGATCACCTGGCCTAATGTCTGTGGCCTTATGTCAGAAGTTATCAATAGTATTTCTGTGGAAATATAAACATGATTAAAAAAAAACAAACAGTTGTTGATTTGCACATACATTGTCAACTCTTCAATGTTGCTGAGTGAATAATCTATAACAGCTGTTACTGAACCACATTGTGGGAGCACCTTCACCACACGAACTGCAGCTTTACAGGGGAGTCAAACATCACCTTCTCCACAGGCAATGGGGCTTTGGCATTGATCACTGGTATCTGTGGAGGGAGAACAGCACAATTGATATTTCAGGGAGTGCAAAATGAAATATAGGGAGGGAAAATCGTGCAGAATTTGGATTTTGAAATTTGTGTTTTACAATGTGCACTAAGATCTGTAAAACCTCTCATCACATACCATGAAAATTTCCATCTCTTCCTGGTCAATATGTCTTTCCTTTCCCCTGCCCTTCACCTTCACACATTTCCAATGCCTTGGCCACAACAACACTGTATGCCAGTGAAGTTTATCATGTGGTTGAGTATTGTCCCGTCCCTCATTCACTCCGATTGGTTGAAGCACCAACTCGCACCTCTAGCCCCGTTCCCCAACTCTTATTGGTCCTGCGCTGACATCAATAATCCGAGGCCCATTGTGGGCTGGAGCATGCTCAGTGCTTCCTGCTTTTACTGCTGTTCATCAGGTATGAGAGAGAGAGGGCTCATCCCTGTTTCTCCTGATTTCACACAATAACAACAACTACCTGCATTGTATGGAGCCTTTCACATTGACAAATCTCCTAAAATGCTTCACTAATGATGGAAACGTTGATTAAAGAGAGCCATTTTTAGATACATCGATAAGGCGGAGAGAGGGAGTTAGGGAGGATATTCCAAAGGTTTGTGTCCTCGGCAGCTCCAATCGTGGAGTGATATAGGTGGGCAACAACTTACAATGGAGACAGTTAGTGGCTAACCATAGGTTAACAACGTCATGCCATAGCACCATACCCCACAGACCAGGCCTTGTTCTCATAGCCTGCCATTAGCCACTATCGTTAGCCACTAACAGTCTCCATTGACAGCTAGTCACCTTCCCCCAGCCAGATCGTTATCCTTTATCCAACTGTTCTTCTCACTCTAGCCCACCTATCGTTTACTCCCTTTATCCTCCGCCCCCCCCCCCCCCCCCCCCCCCACGACACTATCTTCTGCACATAAACTGACTTTTTTTTCTCAGTAACATCTGTTCTGTGGAAGGGACACTGGGTCTGAAACTTTAACTCTGATTTCTCTTCACAGATGCTGCCAGACCTGCTGAGCTTTTCCAGAGCCTCCTGGTTGTTGTTTCTGATTTACATCTTCTGCAGTTCTTTTGGTTTTAATTTACCAGGAGCTTGTAATTCAACAGCCTCTGTCCCAGTCTCTGCTGTCTCTCCCACCCCCACCCAGTGACTCTGCACCTGCACAGCGCATGGACAGGTGTTGTTGTGCTGGCCACACCCCTCATTCACTCCCATTGGCTGCAGGACCACACAGATTCTCCTCCTATTGGTCTGGAGCTGCCGTTAATTAAGCCGTCGCCAATTGAGAGGTGAGTGGTTGGCTCCTCCCTCTCTCTGCCCGAGGATGAGCATCATTCACAGTGAATGGGCAGTATCACAGAGCACAGGGGCTGGGGCTATTCAACCCATTGGGGCTGTACTCTCTCCCTCTGGAGATGCTGCAAGTCTGTTCCAAGACCCCTCCCATGTGCCCACGGCCCCCCAAATCTTTCCTTAAAAAGTAAAATTCCAAGTCTGTTTCAGAATACCTGCTGAATGTGTGGCATTCAGACTGTTCCAGATGCTCAGAACTTACTGAGGAAAATAGTGTTCACATTTTCACCTTGTATTATTTGCCAATTACTTGAAAGTAGTTCCTAAAAATTGTGACAGAGTGAACAATTCCTCTCTTTCTCTGCAAATTCAAGACCTTGGAACCAAATCTGCACCAGGTCGAAATCACTGCTTCACCTTCTCAGCACCAAGGATATTTATCTGTGCTTCAGCTAGCTCTCCACAAAAGAGAGGAATGAATCTTAAATTTATTAAGATCAAAGAAACAGACCTTCGGTCCAACTCGTCCGTGCCAACGAGGAATCCTAAACGAATGGATTCACAAATACCAGCTATTGACCTGCATCCATCAAAACCCTTCCTATTCATGTACCCAATTGGATGCCTTTTAAATGTTGCGATTTTTCAGCCTCCACTACTTCATCTGGTAGCTTGTCCCATACACACACCACACTCAGCTTGAAAACGTTGCCACTTAGATCCCTTTTAAATGTTTGCCCTCTCAACTTAAACCCAGGTGCTCCAGTTTTGGACCCACTTAACCTGTTGAAATAGGACCCCGGCTGCTCACCTTATTCACACCCCTCGTGATTTTATAAATCTCTATGAAGTCACCTCTCAGTCTTTGACTCACCAGAGAAATAGCCCCAGTCTATTCAGCCTCTCCCTGTAGGCCAAATCCTCCAATCCTGGCAACGTTTTTGTAAATCTTGTCCAAACCTTTTCAAGTTTCACAACATCCTTCCCAGAACAGAGTAATTCAAACTGAAAACAGAATTCCAGAAGTGGCTTAATCAATGTCCTGTCCAGCCACAATATGGTGTACCAGCTTCTGTATTCAATGCATTGACCAATAACGGAGAGCATTAATGGAGTCCCATTTGCCAGTGGTTCACCCTTATCCCTCTAAATCCTCCCTCTTCAAGTACCCAATCAGCTGCCTTTTAAATGCTGCAATTATACTAGCCTCCACCCCTTCCTCTGGCAGTTCATTCCATACATGCAATGCCCTCAACATGAACAAGATGCCCCTTAGATCATTTTAAATCTTTTCCCTCTCACGTTAAGCCTGTACCCTCTAGTTCTGGATCCACCGAACTTGGGAAAAGGTGACTGTTCACCTGATCCACGCCCTTCATGATTTTATAAGATCACCTCTCAGACTCCAACCCTCCAGGGAAAATACTCACAGCCTATTCAGCCTTTACCAATAGCTCAAACCGTCCAATACTGGCAAAGTCCTTGCAAATGTTTTCTGAACCCTTTCAAGTTTCTCAACATCATTCCAAGAACAGGGAGATTGGAACTGAAAACAGAACTCCAGAAGAGCTGTAATCAGTGCCCTGTACAGCCACAATATGACGTTACAACAGCTGAATTCAATGCATTGACCAATAACGGGAGGGGTACCAAATGCTGTATTCACTACCCCGCCTACCCGTGACTCTACTTTCAAGGAACTATGAACCTTGAAAGCATTCCAAGGTCCCTTTGTTCAGTAACGTTCCCCAGGACTTTACCATTAAGGCCCTGATTTGCCTTTCCAAAATACAGCAGCTCACATTTATCGAAATTGAACTCCGTCTCTCATTCCTTGCTCCAATGGCCCATCTGATCAAGATCCTGTTGTATTCTGAACTAACCTTCTTCACTGTCCACTACACTTCCAATTTTGGTGTCTTTTGGAAACCTGCTGACCATACCTCATAATCACATCCAAGTCATTTATTTAAGGGCCCAATATCCATTCTTGCAGCACACTGCTGCTCACAGGCCTCCAGTCCGCAAAGCAACCCTCCATCATCATCCTCTGTCTCCTACCTTCAAGGTAGTTTTGTAATGGCTTGCTCTCCCTGCATTCCATGTTATCTAACACTGCGAACCAGTCTGCTTTGTGGAACCTTGTTGAGTGTCCATATAAACAACATTCACCGCCTGGCTTAATCAATTTTCTTTGTCACTTCAAAACACTCAGTCAAGTTAGTGAGACACAATTGTGCATGTACAAAGTCACATTGACTCTCCATGATCATTGCTTACCTTTCCAAATAGATGGATATCCGGTCCTCAGAATCCCTTGCAACAACTTGCCTGCCACTGACTTCAGACTCACTGTTCTCTTGTTCCATGGCCTCTCCTTACCATTTTAAAAAAATAATGGCACCTCACCTGTCGATATCAATGATACAAATACCTCAGGAGAGGCCCAACAATCACTTCCCTAGATTTCCAGAAAGTTCCAGGACACACGTATATCAGGTTCCAGGGCTTTATCCACCTTGATGCGATTTAAGACATCCAGTACCACCTCCTCTGTAACATGGGCACTTTTCAAGTTATCACTGTTTATTTTTCCAATTTCTCGAGCTTCCGTATACTTCACCAGTAAAAATGAATTGAAGTATTTGCATATCTTTCTCACCCCCTGTGGTTCCATAGACAGTCTTGTTGACCTTTAAGGGGTCCTATTCTCTGGTCCAGTTAATCTTTTGTTGTGATATATTTGTTTAATCTCTTTGGATTCTACTCCAGGACATCCCAGAAAGGCCTACTTCAAGGGCCGTAATTTTCCTCTGACTTGATCAACAATGCCCTCCAACACATACCCTCCACTTCCCGCACCTCCGCCTTTACCCCACCCCTCCAGCCACAATGAAGACTATAACCCTGCGGTCTTCACCTTCCACCCCATTCATCTCCAGATACAGCACATTAACCTCTGTTTCCTAAAGTCAGACCTCAACACCAGAGACATATTTCCCTCCCCACCTCTATCTACGGTCGGCAGAGACCATTCCCGCTGCGCCTTCCTTCTTCGTTCCACACCCTCCCACCAACCCACGCTCCACACCCTTGACCCTCCCTTGCCGCCACGGAAGATGTAAAACTTGCGGCCACACCTCCCTCTGACCTCTGTCCAAGACCACAAAAGGATCTTTTCACATGAGGCAGAGATTTGCCTGCACATCCTGAAACCTCATATCTGGACACTATGGGAAAGTTAACATGGTTCATCCAACTAAGCTACACGTCTTTGGACTGTGGGAGCAAACTGGAACACCCGAAGGAAACCCTTCCAGACACTGGGGAGAGTGTGCCAACTCCAACACAGAGAGTCGCCTGAGGCTGGAATCAAACCCAGGTCCCAGGTGCTGAGGAAGCAGCGCTAACCACTGAGCCACAATACTGTGGGATCTTTGGTGATGATGTGCTGCCCCACTGATAACTCGGTCACTCACCCTGCCTCATTTCCTAAGAGGCAGCGATGACGGAGTGAAATTATCGCTAGACAGTTAATCCAGAGACCCAGGTAACGTTCTGGGGACCTGGGTTTGAATCCCATCACGGCAGATTTTGGAACGTGAATTCAACAAATATCTGGAAAAAATAATCTAGTGACGACAAGGAATCCATTGTCAATTGTTGGAAAAACCAATGGTGTTCACTAATGACCTTTAGGGAAAGTGGCCAGCACAGTGGCACAGTTGTTAGCACTGCTGCCTCACAGCGTATTTCGACCCGGGTTCAATTTCCACCTCAGGCTACTGACTGTGTGGAGTTTGCACAATCCCCCCGTGTCTGCTTGGGTTTCCTCCAGTTTCCTCCCACAGTCCAAAGATGTGTAGGTTAGGTGAATTGGCCACGCTAAATTGCCCGTAGTGTTAGATGCAGCGGTAAATATAGAAAGATGGGTCTGGGTGGGTGCGCTTCGGCGGGTCGGTCTGGATTGTTGGACCGAAGGGCCTGTTTCCACACTGGAAGTAATCTAATCTAAAATGTCATCCTTACCTGGTCTGGTCTGCATGGGACTCCAGACCTGTAGCGACGTGGTTGACTCTTAACTGCCCTCTGGGTAAATGCAGCAATAAATGCTGGCCGAGCCGGTGACTGCCTCATCCTATGAATGAATAAAGAAAACAAGTCAGGTTTTATTCCTTCTCTAGTAGTTACATCCGACAAACTGAATCTGAAATGTTCTCGTACACACTGAACAAATACCTTTCCATCCAAGCCCTTAACACTACAGCACTCCGATGCTATGTTGGTAAGGTTAAAACCACTTATCATTGTATCCATATTATTCTTACAGATAACTGAGGTCTCCTGGAAAAATTGTGTCTCATTTCCCCGCTGACTATTGGGAAAGAGTCTATAAAACAATTCCAGTAAGATGGTCATCCCTTTCTTATTTCTCAGTACCAACCAAATAAATTGCCTGGATGTACTCCCAGGAATATCCTCCCGAAGCCCAGCCATAATGTTATCCCTAATCAAAAGCAATTCTCTCCCTGCTCTGTTGGCCCCTTTTTATCCTTGCTGTAGCATCTATACCCTGGAACATTAAGATGTTAGTCCTTTCCATCCCTGAGTGATGCCGCTGTAATTGCGAGAATATCCCAGTCACACGTTCAAAACCATACCCTTAGCCTACCTGCCTGACCTGTAAGGCCTCTTGCACTGAACTAAATGCAGGGCAACTGGTCCGTCGCGCCTCATTCTGTGACTTGCTCTTGCCTGCCTTGACAGTCTGACTGGTGAACAGTACCAGCCTCAGACTCACCTCTTTTCTCACTCTCTCTTTAGGATTACCCCGACTCCCTCACTGGTTTAATGCCTCCCGAGTGGCACTAGCAAATCTCCCGGCTCGTCAGGACCCCATCCTTTCCCCTTCCTATGCCATTGGTCCCAATGGGACCTCCCGCTGGTTATTTTCCCTTTTGAGAATATTCTGCTCCCTCAGAGACATCCTTGACACTGGCACCAGGGCAGCATCACCCCATTCTGATGTATCACTGTCAGCTGCAGAAACGGCAGACTGTGCCCCTGACGAGAGAGTCCCCTATCACCATCGATCGTGTGGAACTGGATATACCTCACATTATGTTTGAAGCCAGTCTCAGTACCAGTAACTTGGCTGTCAGTGCTACAGTCCCCTGAAAGTCTATTACTACCTACATTTTCCAAAAGAGTATACTTGTCTGAGATGGAGATAGCCACAGGAGACTCCTGCAGTACCTATCTACCCCTCCTAGCTTTCCTGGCGGTAACCCATCTACCTGACTGTATCTGCAGTATCCTGCATTCCTGAGACTGCCACCTATCACACCCCCGGCTCCTGTCAATTCCTCACTGCCTTTAATCACTCCTCCACCAATCCATGAGATACAACAGGATTTGCAATCATACTTCCTGCAGACAATCATCAGGATCATTGAAACTCTCCCTAATCTCCCACATCCGACAGGATCAGCACGCCACACTACAACAGGCCAGCTCTCCGCCTTAACAATCTACAGACCAAGACAAAGGCACAGTCTTACTGCTCAAAAAATACTGCCCGAGAATAACTTAATGCTTACGTTTTATATCTTAAACATTTAATCAAGAGACCATAAGACATTAAGAAGAAATCCTCACCTTACTCACTATTTTAGATTTAATAAAATCAAACTGACTAAGATTGATATTTGAAGAGACTGAAACTCACTGAGCTGATCCCCGGCTCTGAGTACTTCCAAGGGTGAGGTCTCTCTGAGGCCAGCTGTGAAATGTCACTGTTTCTCTTCTCTGCCCACTCCATTTCCAGAGAGGTTTTTAACTTCACAACAAGTCAGCTCAGAGAAGTCACTGCTTGGTTTTATTCACTGGGGGTTGCCTTTGCTGCCCAGACCAGTATTTATTGGCCACCTTTACTTGTCTTGGAGAAAGTGGTGGTTAACCACCTCCCTGAAATGCTGCAGTCTATGTACACCACAGTGATGTTTGGACAACAATATCTCTCTGGCCCCACAACCCTCCCTGTCTCTGTAATCCCCCTTCAGCTTCAGAAATTACATGTTGTGGCATAAGATTTTTATTTGGATTCATTTTTGTTTCATAATCTCACCCCCCCCCCCGCACCCAAAAGTGAAATATTTCACCCCCAAACAAATTTCTGTTGACTGACCTTTTAGAGAGGCCGACACATGGACGTTGCAGTATTTTATCTCACATTGTACACGTAGAATGATGGAACTTTCTTTTAAACATTGCTAAAAAGGGTGGCAATGGCTTAATGGTATTCCTGCCAGATGAGTGATATTTGCAATGTTCCAAGAATTAGGGATAGAATCCCAACATGGTTGATGGTGGCATCGGAATTCAATACAATCTGGAATGGAAAGGAGAATGATGACCATGAAACTATTGTTGATTGTTAGAAACCCATCTGGTTCACTAATGTCCTGTGGGGAAGGAAACTGTCATCCTCACCTGGTCTGGCCTACATGTGACTCCAGACCCACAGCAATGTGGTTAACTCTCAACTGCTCTCAGGAAAAATACTTTAAAAACTGTTAACAAATACTCCGCAGGTATCACTTAAATACTGGCTGTTCCCATTGGGACTGTGAATTTCTGAACAGCCTGAACTAAAACTGAGTTTCAGCTTCACCTTCTCCCTATCTCACATCAGTCTGTTTACACCCAACTCCAGAACACTCTCATTGAGCCAAGCAGCCCTCACAGTGCAGCCCTGTTATTTTCATTGTCTGCTCACACCTACACTGCCCTCAGTCTCCTGGACAGTTCCTATGTATCTCAATGTGAGCTCAGGGACAGCACCTCATCTTTCAATTCAGCCCTTTGTAACCCCAGAGTCAACATGGACCTCAGCAGTTTCTGAATGAACAGACAATTGTCAGAAGCTGGAACATTCCACCTGAAAAGGTAATGGAATTTGAGTCCAAAAGGATTTTTAATGGGAAGTTTTCAGGTAACTGAAAATATGAAGTTTACAGGTTAACATCATGAAGTGGGTGATTTGGTCTAAATCTAAGATTTCTTACAAAGAGACGAGGTGTAATTTGGATAAATCTGTGCTCCCTCTCAGGCCAATATCTCCTTCCTCAGCTGCAGGGCCCAGAACAGAGCACACACCCAAAGGGTGATCCAACCACGAATTTGTACATCTTTCTGCTTAACAAAAATATTGGAGATATCTTCCCACAAACAGAACAGACAAGCCTTTCTCCTTCCACAGTTAAATGCCAATGGTATTCAGATCCTGATGACTCCATTGACTGTAAAAACTTACTTTTGAGATCCCAGTCTCAATTATTCTGATTTAATATTCTATGAAACGAATTCACAAAACAAAACTCACAGTCAGTACAGGAAGAATATAAAGACATACTTTTCTCTTGGTATGTGCTTGATGTGTCAATGTCTCTCTTCAAATCGCACCCCCCAATCCTAGGAAGGGGACATGCACATGCGCCTCACCTGTACCTTACCGCCAATTAAAATGGCGGCCATATCCCAGTACCTGTCACCGCCTGAGGGCCGCAGTCATTTTCCCATCTGCTGCAAACGCGGGACTAAGAGTTTCGAATTCAGACTTACGAACCACACAGTGTGTAATTAAAACTTCCCAGTCTAAAGTGATTCATTATCTCTCTGTCTCCGAAGCCACTCTCCCCTTCCCTGTTTGCGTCTCCCACATTCACCAACGGCCGAGTCACGTAGCACTGCATCGGCTGAGTTACTGGCGATGTGTATTCCCACTGGCCAAGCCCCTCATTCACTCCCATTGTTTGGATGACTAAGTGGTTCCACTTCGTCCACCAGTCCCATCACCTTTTCTTATTGGTCCGAAGCTGCCAACAATCAGCTGGACCCCATTGTGAGGTCAGTGGTGGGATCCTCCCCCTGTCTGAATCAAACCCAGAAGGTGTATGGATGGTGTGAATCAGGAACAACAAACAGAAGGTGCTGGGAAAGCTCAGCAGGTCTGGCAGCATCTGGGAACAGAAATCTATCCTGTGGCCCTTCCTCAGAACCGATGGGAGCTGGGAAAATTAGAATCCTGACAGTGTGGAAACAGGCCATTTGACGCAAAAGGTTCACAGCGTCCCACCGAAGGCTATCCCACCCAGACACATTCCCTGATCCTATTACTGTATATTTCTCCTGACTAATGCACCTAACCTACACATCCCTGAACGTTATGGAAATTGAACTTGGCCAATTCAACTAACCTGCAGAGCTTTGTACTTCAGAAGATCGGGGTTAAAGAGTAAATAATAGGCAGGGACAGAACCCAAAGAGAGACTGGAACATTTGGAAAGACAAAGGAGTGGATTACGATTTGGTTGGGTGTGTGCCTAGCTGTTAATGGAGGGGACAGGAACCGGTATCTGGCAGCATCTCAGTGGAGGTGGCGGAAATGGCGACTGATGATCTATGTTCTGCTGCAAAAACAGACCGAGCTTCCAGCTGCCTGCCACTGTAACACACGAGCCTGATCCCTGGCCAACATCTCTGTCTCATGCTTACTGCTGTGTTCCAGTGAAGCCAGAACATAACAAATGGTCCCGTATTTCAAGGACTGCAATTTCCCCTCCCATGTGGTCAACAGAATCCAATGTACCTCCTCGACTTCCTGCACCTCTGCCTTTGAAACCCACACCTCCAACTGCAACAAGGTAGAACACCCTCCTCAAGTCCTTACCTTCCACTCAGAACAACATATCATCCTCTGCCATTTCCACCACCTACAATCAGACCGCACCACCAGATTCTTAAGGGGTTTGACAGAATAAATACTGATGTGTCTGAGGGTAAATACTGAGAGGGGAGTCTGTTAGCAGATTCTGAGCCAGTCACAGAATCAAGGGTTCTGCTTTGGATTCGTCAGGTTTAAGGCAACACAGACATAGGTAAGTGGTTTCAGTAGCAATGGAGCTGGGTGAAGGAGGAGACAAGCAACGTTTAAGAGATTGGAATTTCTGGTGTTTGGGATTGTGTAGATATCTAATCAGAAGGTCAGCTTCACGTCACATATAACTGCAATATTGTGAAGAGTTTATTTCTGCTGCATAGTTCCCAGTGAGAGGGAGAGGCTCAGCAGTAAGGGAAAGGAATTTGTCAGGCAACGGGTTTAACCACTACAATGTTTCATTGGAGGAAACTGTACCTAATCGAGTAGTGGGAATGTGGTAAGCAGTTTAATAACTGAGTAACAGTGGAGTAATGGAGAGGGATGATGGGGAGGGAGAGCTGGGCATCGTCAGTGTACATGTGAAACCCAACATGATAATTTTGCACAATGTCAGATCCTGGCAGTATGTAGGTGAGATACAGAAGGGACCAAGGACACCAAATGCAAGGAATTCAGAAAGGAAAGGGAGAGTGGAGATGGAGCAGGATTTTGGGAGAGAAGGACATAAGCAGAAAAGACAGAACAAGAACAATGTCTGTGAATCGGTGAGGTGGACCGATGAGGAGGAGGAGAAAAGAGACTTGAAACGTCTATGGTTTAGTGAGATTAGGGTAAAGGGTCAAGATGAGCTCTGATAATGCTTGACATGAGATGAGATTGGAGAAAGATGTAAGTTGGGACAAAAACCGGGAATACCATGTGAGGCAGTTTGACTCAGTGGGCTAGTGGGAGGGAGGGAAGCAGCAGATCGGATTATCTCAGTCTTAGTGACAGAGAAACTCCATGTGCTCTAAACACTTGTTGTTGGAGAGAAGGATGGAGGAGACAGGATGATAGACAGTGTTTCACAAAGAAACAAAGCCTGGGTAAGTGATATTTAAGTGAGTGAACAAACCTAATGTATTTAAATTTTAACCAAAATATTAAAACAAACGACTGAAGTCCTGGTTCGAATCCCATCTTGGCAGATGGTCGAATCTGAATTCAAGAAAAAATAACTGGAATTAGGAATCTCCTGATCTCCATGAAACCATTGTCAATGGCGGAAAAAGTCCTGCCAACTTGACAGTGACCCAGCAAGCTACTCACTGTATTAATCACTGCAAAGTCTCAACAAAGGAATGAAACTGGATGGATCACTCTGCATCTAAGAAGGCACCATTTAATACAACCACAGAATCAGCCCTCTCGATGGTGCAATGTCCTCCAGACTAACATCTGGATTTTGGGGCCAAAATGTGCAGAGCTGTCTCACAGACCAATCAAGGAACAGCCTGACATACTCATACTCATGAAATCAACCCTTACAGACAATGACCAGACACCACCATCACCATCGCAAGATATTGAGATTGTATTGATGGAAAAGCACAACAGGTCAGGCAGCATCCGAGGAGAAGGAGAATCGATGTTTCGAGCCTAAGCCCTTCATCAGCCTGACCTGCTGTGCTTTTCCAGCACCAGACTCTTGACTCTGATCTCCAGCATCTGCAGTCTTCACTTTCTCCTGAAATCTCTGGATATGTCCTGTCCCACGGGCAGGAGAGACCAGGCAGAGGTGGTGGCACAGACAAGGACGATTTGCCCTCGGAGTACTCAGCATTGACTCCGGACACCAGGAAGTCTCATGGCTCCAGCTGATTACCACGTACTGTCCTCCCTTGGCTGATGAATCACTTCTCCTTCGTGTTAAACAACATTTGGAGAAAGCACTGAGGCAATAAAATGGTGTAAAACGTACTCTGGGTCGAGGATTTCAATGTCCACAATCGAGACTACATCTGCAACAGAATTACTGACTGAGCTGTTCAGGTCCTAAAGAATATAGCTGCTCAACAGCGGGTGGTGAGGGAACCAACAAGAGGGAAAAACATATTTTATCTCATTGTTATGAATTGACCAGCTGCAGATACATCTGTCCATGACAGTATCGGTAAGAGCGACCATCACACATTCCTTTTGGAGACACAAGTCTTGGCTTAAGGTTGAGATAAACCTCCATTGTGTTGAGTGACACTATCACCGTTCTAAATGGGACAGACTTTGAAGAGATGAACGATCTCAAACTGGGTATCACTGAGGTACTGTGGGACATCAACAGCAGCAGAACTGTACTCGAGCACATTCTGTAATCTCATGGGTTTGTAAATCCGGATCTCACCGATCACAATGGACAGTAAAGGAGGGCATGCCAAGAGCAGCACCAGGCATATCTAAAAATGAAGTGCCAACCTGGTGAAGCTACCAAACAGGACCATCTGCTTTTCAAACAGCATCAGCAGCAAGCAACAGAGCTAAACAATCCCACAACCAATGGACAGATCGGAGCTCTGCAGTTCAGCCACACCCAGTTGTAAACGGTGATGGACAATTAAACAACCCACTGTAGGAAGCATCACAGATATCCCCACCCTTACTGATGGAGGGGCCTCACACATCCATGCACCAGATAAGACAACAGCATTTGCAGCAATCTGTAGCCAGAAGTGCAAAGTGGGACGATCCATTTTAGCCTTCTCCAGCGGTTTCCAACATCACAGATGTGAGTTTTAAGCCAGTTTGATTCAGTTTGGATAACATCAAGAAATTGTTAAGTAGTGCAAAGGCTACAGGCCCTGCCAATATTCTGGCAATAATACTGAAGACTTGTGATCCAGAACTTGCCACCCACCAAACCAAGTACCGCTCCAACACTGGCATCTACCAACAATGTGGAACATTGCCCAGGCATGTTCAACACAAAAACACAGGACAATCCAACCCAGTCAATTCTCGATCAGCAGTAAAGTGATGGAAGATGTCATCAACAGGGCTTTCAAGCAGCAGTTGCTCAGCAACAGCCAGCTGAGCGACACTCATTTTAGGCACCAACAGGGCCACTCAGCTCCCGATTGTGTTACCGCCCTGATTCACAATCTGGCAACCAGCTGAATCCCAGAGGTGAGGTGAGGGTGACAGCACAGTCCCACTCCAAGATCACTATTGCGAGCTGATCCTACCCTTGTCTCAGCTCATATACTCTCATCTAGCTTGTGTTACCTCCAGACTTCATTATCCAAACATACTCCTGGCCAGCTTCCCACATTCAATCTCACTGTAATCTCAACAAAAAACTAAATCTCTGCTGCCCAAGTACTCCCTCGTACCAAAACTTGTTGATCCATCAAAAGGGTCCGATTCATACTCAACATAGAGCCACAGAGATGTACCGCATGGAAACAGACGCTTCAATCCAACCCATCCATGCTGACCAGATATTCCAACCCAATCTAGTCTCACCTGCCAGCATCCGGCCCACATCCCTCAATTTAAAATTCTCACCCTTGATTTAATTCCTGGTTGTGATCATCCCTAGCTCGCTGTATCACACTTCCTTTGAGACCTCGACAATCCATTCTATTCGAGACTCCCAATGATCTGTTAATTCATTACCTCACCTGTGTGGCTACTTTTACAGTTGCCAAAGCAGCAAGGTCTGAAATTCACAGCCAAAACCTCACAGCTCTGCTTTCCTCCTTTAAGACATTCCTCAAAACCTGTTTATTTGATAATGCTTTTGGTCACCTCACCTAATATCACTATATCTGGCCTTATGTCTAAAGTTCTCAATGATATTTTTGTGAAATTATAAGCATGCTAATAGAAATACAAACTGTTGTTGATTTGGACATTATCTTCAGATCTTTACTGTTGCTGTAATGAATACTCTGTAATGTCTCTTAACCAACCATATTGTGGGAGCACCTTCACCTCACAAACTGCAGCTGTACAAGAAAGTCAAACATCATTCTTTCCACAGGCAACAGGGCTTTGGCATTAATCACTGCATCTTTGGCTATCTCCTCGAAGAGGAGTGTGCTCACCCCCACACACACCACCACCATCACACACACTGCTCCACACCATCCCCACCGTCACATCAAACACCACACACTTCACCTCCATCACACATACTACACGACACAATCACCACCGTCGCACTCACCCCCACATAATCTACCACGAAACACACACAGTGCCCCAGTCCACCCCCACTATCATGCTCACATCCACATATTCCAACACCATCACACACATTGCCACAGACGACCACCATGGTCACGCTCACCCCACACATGCCATCATCATGCTCACAACTACACATTCAACCACAAACCACGCACTGACCCACACCAACCTCACCAACACGCTCACCACCATGCACTCCACCACCTTCAAACACAGTGCCACAAACCACCACCACCGTCACGCTCATACCCACACACTCCACTACCATCACTCGCACTGGCCACACAACACGGCCGTCACGCTTACCCTCACACACTCCACAAACATCAAACACATTGCCCCACACCACACCCACCGTCACGTTCACCCACACACACTCCACCACCCTCACACACATTGCTGCACGCCAGCCCCACTGTAACGCTCACCCCCATACACGTCTTCACCATCACTCGCACTGCCCCACACCACCATCACACTTACCCCCACACACTACACAAACATCAAACACAATGCCCCACATCACCCTTACCATCACTCACACACCCACCTCCTCCAC
Source organism: Chiloscyllium punctatum (assembly GCF_047496795.1). NCBI lineage: Eukaryota > Metazoa > Chordata > Chondrichthyes > Orectolobiformes > Hemiscylliidae > Chiloscyllium > Chiloscyllium punctatum. Next base: position 40,890 of record NW_027310325.1, read on the forward strand.
CTCCATCACACACACTGCCCCACACCACCCTCACCATCATGTTCACACCCACACACTCTACCACCAACACACACTGCCCCACACCATCCTCACCGTCACGCTCACACGCACACACTCCACCATCATCACACACACTGCCCCACACCAACCCAACATCACGCTGAACAACACACTCGACCACCATCACACACACACTGCCCCACACCACACCACCCTCGCGCTCAACACCACACACTCCAACACCGTCACACACTCGGCCCCACACCACCACCACCGTCACGCTCACCCCCACGCCCTCCACCACCCTCAGATACACTGTCACACACCAGGCTCCTCCCTACACACTCCATCACCATCACAGACTCTGACCCACTCCACACTCAGCGTCACGGTCACCCCACCCACACTTCACCATCCTCACACACACAGCCCCAAACCACCATCATCTTCACGCTCACCACCAGACACTCCACCACCATCACACACACTACTACACACCATCCCCAATGTCACGCTCACCCTAAGATAATCCACCACGAAACACACACAGTAGACAATAGACAATAGACAATAGACAATAGATGCAGGAGTAGGCCATTCTGCCCTTCGAGCCTGCACCGCCATTCAATATGATCATGGCTGATCATTCCTAATTAGTATCCTGTTCCAGCCTTATCTCCATACCCCTTGACTCCACTATCTTTAAGAGCTCTATCCAATTCTTTCTTAAAAGAATCCAGAGACTGGGCCTCCACTGCCCTCTGGGGCAGAGCATTCCACACAGCCACCACTCTCTGTGTGAAGTAGTTTCTCCTCATCTCTGTCCTAAATGGTCTACCCCGTATTTTTAAGTTGTGTCCTCTGGTTCGGCACTCCCCCATCAACGGAAATATGTTCCCTCCTGCCAGAGTGTCCAGTCCTTTCATAAGCCTATACGTTTCAATCAGTTCCCCTCTCAGTCTTCTAAACTCAAGGGTATACAAGCCCAGTCGCTTCAGTCTTTCCGTGTAAGGCAATCCTGCCATTCCAGGAATTGACCTCGTGAACCTACGCTGCACTCCCTCAATAGCCAGAATGTCTTTCCTCAAATTTGGAGACCAGAACTGTACACAGTACTCCAGGTGTGGTCTCACCAGGGCCCTGTACAGCTGCAGAAGCACCTCTTTGCTTCTATACTCAATCCCTCTTGTTATGAAGGCCAGCATGCTATTAGCCTTCTTCACGACCTGCTGTACCTGCATGCTTGCCTTAATTGACTGGTGGACAAGAACACCCAGATCTCTCTGAACAGCCCCTTTACCTAATTTGATACCATTGAGGTAGTAATCTGCCTTCCTGTTCTTGCCACCAAAGTGGATAACCAGACATTTATCCACATTAAACTGCATCTGCCATGCATCTGCCCACTCACCTAACTTGTCCAGGTCACCCTGTAATCCCCTAACATCCTCATCACATTTCACCCTACCACCTAGCTTTGTGTCATCAGCAAATTTGCTAATGTTATTGCTGATACCATCTTCTATATCATTTACATATATTGTAAAAAGCTGCGGTCCCAGCACGGATCCCTGCGGTACCCCACTGGTCACTGCCTGCCATTTCGAAATGGAGCCGTTAATCACTACCCTTTGTTTCCTGTTAGCCAACCAATTCTCTATCCAATCTAGTACTTTGCCCCCAATCCCGTGCGCCCTAATTTTACTCACTAACCTCTTGTGTGGGACTTTATCAAAAGCTTTCTGAAAGTCCAGGTACACTACATCCACTGGATCTCCCTCGTCCATCTTCCGAGTTACATCCTCAAAAAATTCAAGAAGATTAGTCAAGCATGATTTCCCCTTCATAAATCCATGCTGACTCTTTCCTATCCTGTTACTATTATCCAGATGTGCCGTAATTTCATCCTTTATAATAGTGCCCCACTTCACTGCCACCATCATGCTCTCACCCACACACTTCAACACCATCACACACATGGTCACAGACCACCGCCACCTTCACGCACATACCCACACACTCCACCACCATCACACGCACTGCCCCGTACCACGCCCACCATCACGCTCATAAACACACACTCCACCACCCTCACACACACAGCCCCACATCACCCTCATCGTCACGCTCACACCATCCCCAACGTCATGCTCACCCCCACATAATCCACCAGGAAACACGCAGTGCCCCACTCCACCCCCACCATCAGGCTCACACCCACACACTCCAAATCCATCACACACACTGCCACAGACCACCGCCACAGTCACGGAACCTGCCACACACTCCACCACCATCACGTCCCCTGTCCCACACCATCCCCACAATCATGCTCATGCACACACTCCACCACCATCACTCGCACTGCCCCACACCACACCCACCGTCACGCTCATACCCCCACAGTTCACCTCCATCACACACACTACCCTACACCATCCCCAACGTCACCCTCGACCCCACATAATCCACCACGAAACACACACATTGCCCCGCTCCACCCCCACCATCATGCTCACACTCACACATTCCACCCCATCACACACACTGCCACAGACCACCGCCACCGTCACGCTCATACCCACACACTCCACAACCATCACACGCACTGACCACACCAACCTCACCACCGTCACGCTCATACCCACACACTCCACAACCATCACACGCACTGACCCACACCAACCTCACCAACATGCTCACCCCCACACACGCCAACACAATCATACACATTGCCCCACACCACCCCCACCATCACACACTCCCCCACCATCACTCGCACTGCCAACACCACGCCACCGCCATGCTTACACCCACACACTTCACCACCCTCACACACATTGCCCCATACCACCCCACTGTCATGCTCATCCACACACACTTCACTACCATCACTAGCACTGCCCCACACCACCATCACGCTTACCCCCACACATTCCAACATCAAACACACTGACCCACACCACACCCACCGTCATGCTCATCCCCACACAGTCCTCGACCCTCACACACACTGCCCTACACCACCCCCACCATCACACTCACCCCCACGCACTCCACCACCATCATTTGCACTGCCCCACACCACACCACCGTCACGCTCACCACCACTCACTTCACCTCCACAACACGCAATACACTACACCATCCCTAACATCACGCTCAACCCCACATAATCCACCACGAAACATAAGCATTGCCCCACTCCACCGCCACCATCACGCTCATACCCACAAACTCCATCCCCATCACACACACTGCCACACACCACCCTCACAATCACGCTCACACCCACACACTCCATCAACATCACACACAGTATTTCATCATCCCCACTGTCACTCTCGTCCCAACAAGCTCCACCACCTTCACAAATACTGCACCACACCACCCTCACAGCCACACTCAGTCCCACACAACCCACCATCCTCGCACGACCTGCCCCACAACAACCACACTGTCTTGTCTCACCCCCACACACTCCACCACCATCTCACACACACTGCCCCACACCACCCTCACCGTCACGCTCACCAATGCACACTCCACCATTCTCCCACTCACTCCGCTACCATAACGTTCACTCTCCTGCCCAGTCGCCCACCATCACTCAGACGCACTCAAACACACTCTCCCCCACTGTATCGCTCACTTCCCCTCACACAGCCCCACCCTGATTCTCAGAACCCGTGCACTCCCCCACCATCACGCTCACTCCCCCACACATTCCCCCACCATCACGCTCACTCCCTCGCACACTCCTCCAGCAACACACTCACACGCCCACGCAGTCTTCCACCATCACACCCCTCACACACCTGAACTGAGCTCCTGCCTGTGAACACTGACCCAGTTGATCCCCTCTAAATGGCCTTTGACCCAACCCCATTCTATTCCATGAGAAACAGACAGTTGGTCCCACACAATGTGTTCTGTTTGTGATATCCTGTTGAACCAGTCTCAGCCACAGCCTACGGTGCCACTCCACCTGTTACGCCTAGTAATGGCTCCTGTTCTCACAACCACTATGTCCCCGAGCAATGGCGTTTGGCCCAAGCTCCCTGCTGTTGCCCTAACAATGGCCTGACATGTCGTCCCAATCTCTGTTCCGTCACATGGGCCTGAAGATCGACAACCCTCTTCTGTTCCCCCAGCAGTAAAGGATTAGAAGAAGACAGGAACATTAGGAGGTTATGATTGCAAGATGGAGACAGTGTGAATGAGATTGCGGAAGGCATGGACAGTGGAATTGAGAGTGTGAAATGGGAAAAGGAGAGAGAAATGGCAAAGCAGTGTGAGAGTGGGAGGGATATACGGAGGGAGAGTAACAAAGGGAGCAATGTGCATTCTGCTGATAGCCAGGCTGGAGTGGTAGACCCAGAAGGGAAAGTAAGGACACAGGGAGTTAAACCCAGCTCCTGAGCTCAGGGCACGGTGCCCTCCCCTTCCCTGAGGACCAGGACTTGGGGCAGAGACTGTATCTCTCCAGCTCTCCTTTCTCGCCCTCCCCACCCTCCCTCTCTTCTCTCCCTTACATCCCTCCCTCGCCTCTCTCGCCCTCACCTCCCTCCCTCCCCTCTCACGCCCACCCCCCTCTCTCACCCTCCCTCTCTCCCCTCCCCCTCCATCTTGCCCTCCATCCCTCCTTCCACTCTCCCTCTCTCCCGCCCTCCCCTCTCTCAGCCTCTCCCTTCCTCTCACCCTCCCCCTCCCCTGTCTCGCCCTCCCCTGTCTCGCCCTCCCCCCTTGCCCTCCTCTCACACGCCGGACTGTCTCTCGCCCTTCCCCCACTCGCACTACCGTCTCTTGCGCTCCCCCTCTCTCGCCCTACCGTCTGTCGCCCTCCCCTCTCTCACTCTTACGTCTCTCGCCCTCATCTCTCTCTCAATCCCCTCTCTAAAACTCTCACTGGCTTTCGCCCACCCTTCCCTCTCCACCTCTCTGACTCTCCCCAATCTTTCCCCCTCCTCTCTCGCCCTCCCCTCCCTCTCTCCCTCTCCTCCCTCCCTCCCCTCTCTCGCCCTCCACACCTCATCCTCTCACTCCCTTGTTCCACTCTCTCTCCCTACTGCTTCACTCTACCTCCTCGTTCTCTCTCTCTCTCTCATTCTCCCTCCCTCCATGTCTCTATCTCCCCTCCTCCATCTATTTCTCTCTGACTGAATCACTCTCTCTCCTGTGCCTCCCTTCCTACCTCCCTCTCTGACAAACTCTGTCTTCCTGGTCCTTCCCTCTCCCACTTACCCAGACACTGGGGAGTGGAGTTGGGGGCTGGGGGGTGGTTGGTCGTGAGACTGCGTTTGCGGCATGGTGATATGTGGGGGAATCGGAAAATGGGGTAAAGATGGAACTGCTGGAGGGAGAGAGAGATGGCAGAGTGAGGGTGAGGGGGAGGGGTGAGGGTGAGGGGAGAGGGAAAAATGGAGGCAGGTGGCGTAAAAAGGGTTGGGTGTTTGCGTGTGAGAGGGGGTATGAGGGAGTGTGAAAGGGAGAGGTGGTGAGAGAGAGGGAGAGAATTGAGGAGAAAGAGTACGGGAGAGGAAATGTGGAGGCCAGGTTGGAGTGGAGGGGGACAGAGGAAGTTAGACCCAGCTCCTGAGCTCAGGGCGCGGTGCCCTCCCCTTCCCTGAGGACCATGACTTGGGGCTGAGTCTCTCTCTCTCCAGCTCAGCTTCTCCAACACAAAGACACACAACAAAATCGGTCATCCTGCTGCTCAGCACGCTTTAATCAACAATTTTATTGTTTACAAATGGAACTGATGGATACAGTCAGTGGGATGGTGCCTTTTCTCACTGGCCCCTGAGTTTGAGAAACTTTGAAATGTTTCGCTGTAACCCCACTGTGGGATAAGGATGGACAAACCAGCGCTACCCTCAGTCTGTTACCATAGCGATAGGCTGATCTATCGCTGAAACACTGAACTGAAATGAGAAAATCCGGGATGGATTGATTAATGAGTGAATTTGATGGATGGATGGATTTGGGCGAAGGGTTGTTTCAGCACATTCTTCACCTGCTGCCTGAACTTAGTCTGAGTCACGGCATAAATCAAGGTGTTTGTGCAGCAAATGAGGAGCTGCAGCATGAAGCCCAATTCCTGCACAAATGCATCGAGATACACAGACCGGTACCCAATAGCCCACATCCGTACCCATATAGAATACAGCATTATCGTTGACCATAACAGGATGAAATTGGCCGAGATCATAAACAGTAAAATTATGGATTTTTTTTGGTTTCTCATTTCTGTGTCAGACTGAGTGTCCCCATTGGTGTGAGCGCAGAGTCTCCTGCAGGCTCTGCTGGTCACTAAAATGTGTCTGACGGTGAGAACATTGAGCAGCAGAATCAGGAGAAATGGGACACACGGGGTTAGAATGTCGTGGAGGAACTCGATTGTGACCCAGACACTGGAGAATTGAACATCGGCTGTTACATCACAAAACCAGGGGGCGTTCCCCAGCGAATACAGAGCCATGAGCATAAAATTCCAGAAAATGTTCTTTAAAAAGCTCAGCGCAGTCACTGCTTCCAAAACCACAGACGCCGTTTTCTCACTGCAATATTTACATTCCAGCTTCTGGCAACAAATGGCCACAAACCGATTTAAGGTGAAAATGACGGTGGACCAGACAGAGCAGTCATGGCTGCATAAAGCAGGGCAGCGTGGATATTACACACGGGGACGGAGTCCTTCAGGAAATAAAGCTGTTCCCAATAAACAATGGGAATGTGTCTCAGGATCAGGTCGAGGATAATGACCAGGGATCAGCTGCTGCCATGGCCCCCAGGTAACATCTGACACATGGAGACAATCCACAATCTTTATAAAGCGGGACATAGATGGTCACTACGTTAACTGAGGAACGAAATCAAACCCATTATCCATCAGCCTGGAGGCAAAGGGACCCGTTTGATTAGGGACCCAGTGAGATTTTCAAATGTGTCCCTGTATTCATGGTATTATTAAAATAATTGTAGCTGGAATAACAAATGTGAAGGTCGGAATTACTGACAAAATTGTGACATAAATCATCCCTAAGGATCAACCATAAGGACAGATAGTTTCTAGAACATTCCCACACACTCAGTCACTCGAGCGCAGATACAGGTCACTCCTTCCCAGTTCCTAATACGGAGGGTGGAAACGTTGCTGTCCTGAAGGATTCTCTCCCAGTTTCCTGAAGACAAACGGAGTTTGGGAACTCATGTGTTTTGGTCTAAATTGAGGTAGATCCTGTGCCGTGAAGAAATGTAAACGCAGGGAAAATGTATTCACCCCTTTAACTGCCTGAGGGGCCTTTGGAACAGTGTCTCCTTCTCCCTGGAACGGGATCTCTTCCCTCGGGATCTTATCGTTTGTACAATTCACTGACGTCTGGCCTTTTACAAACAATGTCAGGGACAGAACGTTCTGGGGAGTGTCAGTTATATAATGTCAGGGACAGAACGTTCCAGGGAATGTCAGTTATAGAATATCAGGGATAGAACGTTCCGGGGAATGTCAGTTATAGAATGCCGGGGATAGAACGTTCCGGGGAACGTCAGTTATAGAATGTTGGTGACAGAGCGTTCCGGGGAATGTCAGTTATAGAATGTCGGGGACAGAACGTACCGGGGAATGTCAGTTATAGAATGTCGGGGGTAGAACGTTCCGGGGAACGTCAGTTATAGAATTTTGTGGACAGAACATTCCAGGGAATGTCAGTTATAGAATGTTGTGGTCAGAGAACTCCGGGGAACCCCTTGACCTGTCCATCACCTTTCCCCCCTACCCTGCCCACCAACGTTATGTACTGTGCCTGAACACACTGTAACATTAATGGGGGGACAGCCGGAGGGTCAAACACAGGAATGGTAACTAAAGGCGTTGCCACATCAGCTGAAAGGATTAGATATACCACATTCTCAGTCTACCTCACAGTACCAGCCCAGATAACATCAACCCAGAGGAGATATCTGTTCACTGTACAGACTCAACCGTTGCACTGGTCAATACAAACCAGCAATCTTTCCAGAGTGGAACACTGCACAGATCAGATCAGGGCATTGATCTATAAACCCAGACCATATATCTGTTCAGCACGGTGAGCTGTGCAGACCACAACAGTGCATTATTATTAAACCTCAACTAGACAGTCTTACCAGCACAACGAACTGTGCAGTGATCAGAAGTGAATTAATCTCTAAACCAGGAGCAGTTACCCTCCCAGCATGTAGGACTGTGTACTTCAGCCCACTGCATTGATCAGTAACACTGTGTTAGATCCCAGCCCAGCGTGGGGAAACTTGCAGCACGTGCTGAAAGTGACAGAATGTCCAGCTCCCACCCATTTACAGCTCCATATCTCCATTGTACCATGACAAGGGGGTACTGTGGGTGTGAACATCACTGCCAGAGAAAGATGGCGGGGGAATCAGTTTAAATATCACCACACGGGAGGGGTTTGGGAAATAAACAGAGGGGGGGAGACAGAGAGACAGTGTCATGGAAGGATGTGTTCCCAGGTTTCAGAATGCTGAAATGTAGACACTTCGATAGCATCCTGTAACATGAGCCAAGCTTCCCAGGAAAGATGGGAAAAAGGGATATTGGTGTTAGATCAGATGACCATTTGTCCCGCATCTTTGTAACTGAAATTAGTTTCACCAGAATTTATGACTCATTGGGCAGATTCCAACAATAATTTATCTTTGTTTGATTTTCCTTGAGTGTGACAGAAGAATCGTCCGCACAAGGCTGAGATAGTTTCCTGGTGCTATCGTATCGAACTCACCTCATTAACTACCTACCCCACCCCATGGTGTCCTCGTCATTCAATACCAGCCCGATTCTCCCACCCATCATGGAAGGAGGTACTCACCATCGCCCGGGTGCCCCTGGATATTCCGACCACGGCAGATAAGGGGAAAATGCACCACGGTTTGTTGACAGGGGCACGGAGGTTCTGGTAGATGGGCTAGTACAGAGGAAGACCATTCTCTTCCCAGAGGGGGCCACACCACCAGACCCACCGAGCATGGTATGAGTTCACTACCCAGCTCAGTGCAGTGTTTGAGGTCTGAAGAAATGTCCAGCAATACAGGACAAGCATCAATAACCTTCCCCGTTCTATCAGGGTAAGGGTCACCGAATTCTCTCTGCTAATCCCTCGCACTCACTGTATATCAGTTACAGCACCGACCCCCGAACAAGGCTTATGCTCCATCACACTTACTACTGCATGCAGCACCTTCCCCTCCACCCCCATATCTCTCTCTCTCTCTCTTCCCTCCACTTTACCCACCCCTCCCCACACCTATAACACTGCCTGCATCCAACACTTTGGACTGAATCCCTCCGGACCCCTCACCATGTCCCCCACCTATAACAGCACTAACAGCAGGGCCACCCACTCTCACCTCAGTCCCATCCTCCCTTTCTCCCATTCCAGGAGAAACTGCCTGGGATAGGACAGAGAGGGCCAAGCCGGGTGGTGGAGTGCCCGATATCCGTTCCCTCATTCCCCCCTCTCCCCCCGCCATGTGGGGTGGACCCTGGTACGAGCCGGAGAGGACCGGGACGCCTCATGTGGAGATTCTGAAACATCCACGTCCCACAGACCGAGTAAGGAGCAATGTTCAGTGAAGGGCAATTCTCACTTTAAACCCACTGGCAGCTCCGCTTCCCCCAGGCACAACTTCGAAGCCGTGGCCCTGATGCCATCTCCTTTTTGTGTCGAGTTGGTACAAATGGAATCCCCACGGTCTCGGTGGGCAGGAGGGTGGGCTCACAATACATCGTCACCACCACTTCCCGGGAAGGGAGCACCGAGACTCCCTCCAACACCTCCCCTGTAAACAGCTCAGAAACTGAAACTAATCTGTGAGAGTTACTGCTCTCCTCACTTGTCCTGACATCTTCAACAATCTGTGCTCATATACACCCAGGACTCTCTGCTTCTGCACCCCCTATTTAACGGTACAGCCTGTTTTATATTGTCTTTCATTGTATTTCCTACGAAAGTGCATCACCTCACACAGCTCTGCATTGATTCCCAGCTGCCATACAACTGAACACTACACCAACGTGTGATTGTACTGTTCGAATTCCAGTCTGTCCTCCATAAACTTTACAATTCTTCCAGGTTTAGTGCCATCTACAAATATTGAGATTGTTATAGCGTCACAGTTCCCATGCAACAACTGAAATCCTGCCCCACACACGAGTGTGAGCAAGTGAAATACCGCTATATTCCCACGGACAGAGTCGAATAATGACATTCTGTCAATGGAGCAACACAAATCCTGATACAAAGCAGACGGAGTGAATGAAATATTGACAAACCATAGAGAAGAGAATTCCAGATTGGCTCCAAGTTTCTGTATTGACATCAGGGTATTAATGTCATGAAGTCGAAAGTGTGTATGTACCTTTAAGAGAGAGGGAAAGCTGTTCTGAACTGAGAGCTTCCAAACACCTGTGATTTAAGAGGATGGCAGACCCAGAGTGTGATGGACAACTGAAAATATGTCACATTTGGCCGTGAAATAGATCCCTGAGATGGTTGCTCCTTGGACAACAATTCGAATTTTACCAATCAGTGTTAATTATGCCACAGGATACTAAAACCAAATCAAGTTTGAATGCATTGGTTTTCGGAAGTTGAACCAATGAGATGATCCGACGATGTGCATATTAAAAATGCAGGCATTTAGAAAATTGCAGACAGAGTAAATGCCATCAACACAGATCCAAGAGATTAGGAAACACTCTGTATCAAAAGTACATTTTCATATGGAACATATTCGCAGTAAAAAGAAAGAAGATGACCCAGGGAGATTTATGGCCACAAGCAGACACCCAAACAACAGCTGCTGTGTGATTTTGAAATTAAATGAGTGCAATTTTAATAAGTGTCTTATTGAAACAGTATATCATTATAGAGTTGGAGTGGGGTAATAAGCAGTTAAGAGAAAGGGGGTCTCAGAATTCAGAATGCTTGATGTAAAATGTTCATTTTCAGAGTTAAAAAATAAATTGATGTTATTATGTAAACAGTGGAATTTGGGAGTTCTCTGTCACTCATATTTTAACACTTTACGAGGCAAATTGAGCAATTCTTTATGTTTAGTTTAAGTTACCAGATGAGCTTCACGCCGCGCCCTGACAATTCCCGTGTGTGTATCTTTGTGTCTCTGTGTGGGGCAGGTCTGCCATTCTCTGTGGTGCTTAAAGTAATGCAATGCCACCCTCTGCTGGCCTCCCCACGGCACTGCACAGGCATTGGCAGAGGGTGAAAACCAGAGATTCATTCAGAGATGGGGAGTGAGAGGGCAGCTGCTCGCAGCACAATCCAAACTGATGTCTAATCCACGTACTGATCTAAATGTCCTTCAAACATTGTAACTGGCCTTGCTTTCACCACTTGCTCTGGGAGTTCATTTCACACATAAGCCAGATTCTGACTAAAATAATTACCTCTCATGACTTTTTAAAAAGCTTGTCCTCACACCTTAAAATATCCCTCAGTTTTGAATCCCCAACTGTAGCGAAAAGACATCAGCCCTTCAGCTTATCTGTACCCCTCATTATTTTATAAACCTCTGTAAAGTTACCCCTTAATCTCATACTATCCATTGAAAAGAGTCCCAGTCGATCTCGCCATCCCTTATAGCTCACTCACTCCATTCCCAACAACATCCAGGTTAATCTCTGCTCAATCCTCTCCAGCTTAATAACATCAAGGTCAGTCATATCAATTTGAATAATCAAGGTATTTTCTATGGGTGGGGAGACCAAAATTAGACGGTACAGGTTTAACGTGAGAGGGGAACACTTAAAAGTGACCTAAGGAGCAGCGATGTCACCCAGAGGGTGATGTGCCTATGGAATGAGCGGGCAGCATGAACAGACTGGACACAGTATTCCAGAAGAGGGCTCACCAATGTCGTGTACAACCTCAACATAACGTCCCAATTCCAATAGTCAAAGGTCTGACCAATGAAGACAAGTGTGTTAATCACCTTCTTAACGATACTATCTATCTGAGATGCAAATTTTAAAGAATTATACCTGACGGCCTAGGTCTCTGTTATCCAATACTGCCAAAGGCCCTGCTGTTAATCGTATAGGTCCTGCTCTTGTTTGATTTACCAAATCCAATACCTCGCATTAATCCAAACTAAACTCCATCTGCCACCCCTCAGCCCAGTATGTGATACTACCACCTCCTCACTCTCCCCCTTTAAAATATCCTCCCCATCTCCAGGATGCCTGCACACTCTGGCCTTGAGTTTCACAAAAACCCTGAGCTTGGTATGCCTTGTGTGGTTTGGAGGAGGAGGGACAGATTGCAGACACTGTCAATGGGGAGGAGAGGCTGGACGGTAATCAGCGGCCTGGTGTCATTTCATTGTTTTAGGAAGAGGGCAGTTGCACGTTAGAGGTGGGTAATAGTGATCGGTGTTTTCGGAACAGAAATTACGCTTTTTCATTGTCTGTGGTGTTCAGTGATAAAAATCGATTCGAGACTCTTCATTGGGCAGACTGTGACTGCAGGATGTCTTTCCTTAATATGGTACATTACGGATAATAGCGATTGAAGACTTTCATAGTTAATTTCAATAGCACAGCACGTGCACTCAACATCCTACAGTTGAGACAAATATCTTGCATTTGTTTAACAATACAAAGTGTTTTGTGTAGCTCAGTAATGGTAGCCTGATTATAATAAATCCACACCGAGCTGAAAGTGGGCACGAAAATATGACCCAAGTCTTGGTATGGTAGTGTAGTGGGTAGTGTCCCTGGCTCTGAACCAGAACTCTGGATTTGATTTTAATTCCTGAACTTGTGTGGTACTGTTCCTAGCTCTGGACTAGTAGGACTGGATTCAATTCCTACCTGTTGCAGAGGTATGTCACAGCATGTCAGGACAGGCTGATGAACAAACACACAATAGAGTGCTGTTACAGCTTTATGGGTATTGCCCAGTGATGCTAGTGTCCCTACCTCCGGGCACACAGGTCTTGGTGTAAATCCCACAGAAGTGTCTCATGATACATCTGAACAAACTGATTAAACTGATTGTAGAATTATGAACTGATGGAGAAAGAAGTGTCAGAATTGAATTTCAGAATTTAGGCCAGGAATGACTGAAAGCACAGCTATTCGTGTTGATTGGAGTCACATTTTGCAGCAGTAGAGGTTTATAAAATCAGAATGGTCATAGATAGGGTGAGTAGTCAGGGTTTCCCCCCAGGTTATGGGCGTTCAAAACTAGAGGGCATTGGATGAAAATGAGAGGGGAAATGTTTTTAAGAGGCCTAAGAGGAAACCTTTTCACACAGAGGGTGGTATGTGTATGGAATGAGCTGCCAGAGGAAGTGGTGGAGGCTGGTACAACTGCAGCATGTAAACGGCATCTGGATACTGACAGACCTGCCGAGCTTCATCAGCACTTTCTGTATTTCTTTAAAAAATGCTTTCATTTTAACACAGGTATCCTAAATACATTAAATATTTTATTTTTAATGACGCAGGGGCATATGAACACATTTTCAAATTGACCAACACATTTTCTGCTAAGGGTATGGCCCTGTGCGAGATAGCAACAATGATGCATCGACGTGGAACAGGGAATGAGATGGAGACATAGTTTGGACATTATACAAGGAGACCTCACATGGTCCAGTTTGGGAGAGGGTGACATTATTGTGTGATTCAACTCAGAGAGGGAGACAATGTAATCTTCCTGAGAAGGAATGGTCTATTACACTCTCTCTATCCCTCATTATTCCTCATCACAGCAATGTGTGTGAGCTAAAAAAAACACCTATATGGTCATCATTACCATTCTCATTTTTAAAGAATTCATGCTGTGTAGAAACAGGCCCTTCGGCCCAACAAGTCCATACCAAACTTCCAAACACTAACCTTGCCAAACCCGTTCCCTGAGATTTACTTCTGATTAATGCACCTAACCTAGAAATCCCTGAATACAACAGACAAGTTAGCATGACCAATCCACCTAATGTACACAGTTTGAGCTGTGGGAGGGAACTGGAGCACCTATTAGAAGCTCACGCAGTCAAAGGGAGAATGTACAAACCCCACACAGATAGTCGCCCGAGGCTGGAATAGAACCCCTGTTCCTAGTGCTGTGAGGTAGCAGTGTTAACCACTGAGCCACTGTGCTACCCTTTGGGTGATTACTGACCAGAATTCATTGGAATCTTCTAACTGCCTAATGCAAAGGGAATTCAGCCAAATCCAACTGTCCCAGGATGAAATCCCATTGCTAGCAGCTTGTGTGAGTAGAATATCTTCAGAAGCAGATGGGTGATTTCCGAAACAGAGGACACAGCTTAACAATACGGGGTAGACCATTTAGGACAGAGATAAGGAGAAGCTTCTTCACCCAGAGAGTGGTGGTTGTGTGGAATGCTCTGCCCCAGAGGGCAGTGGAGGCCCAGTCTCTGGATTCATTTAAGAAAGAGTTGGATAGAGCTCTCAAAGATAGTGGAATCAAGGGTTATGAAGATAAGGCAGGAACACGATACTGATTAGGAATGATCAGCCATGATCAAGTTGAATGGTGGTGCCGGCTCGAAGGGCTGAATGGCCTACTCCGGAACCTATTGTCTATTGAAGAAGGCGTTGTGTATGCTTTCCTTTATTGGGCAGAGTACCGAGTACAGGAGTTGGGAGGTCATGTTGGGGCTGTACAGGACATGGGTTAGGTCACTCTTGGAATATTGCGTGCAATTCTGGTCCCCTTCCTATTGTAAAGATGTTGGGAAACTTGAAAGGGTTCAGAAAAGATTTACAAGGAGGTGGCCAGGGTTATAGGATTTGAGCCACAGGGAGAGGCTGAATAGGCTGGGGCTGTTTTCCCTAGAGCTGCAGAGGCTGAGGGGTGACCTTACCGAGGTTTATAAAATCATGAGGTGCATGGATAGGATAAATAGACAAAGTCTTTTTCTTGGTGTAGGGGAGTCGAGAACTAGATGGCAGAGGTTTAGTGTGAGAGGGGAAAGATATGAAAGAGACCTAAGGGGCAACTTGTTCACTCAGAGTGTGGTACATGAATGGAATGAACTGTCAGAGGAAGTGGTGGAGGCTGGTACAATTGCAACATTTAAAATGCAGCTCGATGGGTATATGAATGGGAAGGTTTGGAGGGAGTTGGGCCAAGTGCTTGAAAAAAAGACTAGAGTAGGTTAGGATATCTGGTCGGCATAGACGGGTTGGACCAAAGGGTCTGTTTCCATGCTTTACATCTCTTTGACTGTATGACTCCACGATTTTGTGACTCACTACTTATTTCTTATTCTGTATGTAAACCACCCTGAACCCCTCGATTAGATTCCAGGCTGTAACTCACTCCTTGGTATCTGGTTTGCCGTATATATTCCACCCCGAACCCCTCGATTAGATTCCATTCTGTCCTATCACTCTTGGGTATCTCATATGATGAATGTAAACCCTAAACCCCTCAATTAGATTCCAGTCTGAAACTCACTCCTGGGGATCTGTTATTGGATCTGTGAAATGATCCTTGTTGGATGTTAGACCGAAGACAAGATAAATGGTCAAATGTTACATTGGGAGCAGGAACACAAAGCTGCTGGTTCATTTCTGTCCTGTTACATATCTCCAAATTTCAGATTGGGTCTGAATTTCTGTCACAGTGGGGAAAGTCTCAAAAGCTGTTTACTATCCTGCAGGAATGCATCATCATAACATTAATTCCTTTGCAAGATAGGAAATGGAGACATCTTCTGGAAGGTGTCTGTATCTCTGTGTGTGATTATGTGTGTCTGTAATTGTGTGTGCATGTTCAATGTTTTATATATTTTCAAACACTATTGATGTTGCCAGTCTCTCTTGCTTTTCCTTATTTATAAACTCAATGTTATCGTTTTGCTGATATAAAATGGTGGCTGTGGACAAAACTAAAATGTCTGCCTGACTGATTTGTGTCAGGAATACTTTCAGCAAGGGAGAGGAGGCAATGTGTCAAAAGTCATTTCCATTCATTGATGCTAGCAGAGATAGGAAATGGAGACAGCTCTTTGAAGGTGATTAAAATGCAAATCCCAGAACCTGTTTACAGTGAATGCGGAGAGACAATGTGACATTGCAGTAAGGTCTGCCTTACTTTCCAAGCTCCTAATATATGAGAGAAATATAATATAAAAACCCTGAAAGAGCTAAGCCACTGAATTGTAGATTTGCAGCGTTGGATCAGTAGCCTGGATGGCTATGCCTCATCCCAAATTGAAGACGTTCTAAAATCCCACACTGACCTTCTGTGGTTTCAAATTGTGTGTTGTCTACAAATATATTTTTAAAAGTACCTGCAATTGAACAAAGCTCTTTCTGGAACTGTGTTTGTCTGTTGGTTTAAGTATCTTTCAACAGGAGTGAAGATAAATGAGACAGTGAGAGCTAGGCAGCACTGTAACCAGAATGGCAGTGCAGTATAAAAGGTATATTAATATCTTCAGTGAAAGGGGAAAACAGAGGACGATAGTCCTCCAACTAGGACCGTGGGCAGTCAGAAATGTCGTGTACCATCATGTTAACTTCCCGATGTTTCTGTGCAAAATCAGCCAAACCCCCGAGAAAATAATGTTTCAGAATTTCTCACCGTTTTAAACACAAACATTGTGCTTTTTCTATTCTTACTGCAAATCACCTTCCAGAATATTCTCTTGCACCTGCCAATGTTTTCAATATAATTCACAAAACGCTGACAGCAAAGTAGATGACATGATAGGATGTAGCAAACTGTTACACTCAGTACCTTCATGTTACAATGTAATAATATCCAGTCAGAAACCTGCCCTGGGTCAGGAACAAAACCTCCCTAGGTCTGGAAGTGGGGACTGGGCAGGGAACGGGTTTTCGTCTGTCACTGAGTAAGTTTGGAAATCTGTGCTGCACATGGACATTTCTCCACATTATATTCAGTTTCTATGTGTGGGTGTGTGTGTGTGATGGAGAGAGTTTAAACTGAGTTCAATTCTGTGTCTCTGCTTAGGGATTCCCTGGATTTCAGACATGTGGGGGGGGGGGGGGAAACGCGCGTGGGGGGGGGACAGGAGGAGAGGGGATAAAAAAGAGGAGAGAGAAAAAAAGAGGACAGTGAGAGAGAAAAAAAAGAGGACAGAGAGAGAGAAAAAAAAGAGGACAGAGAGAGAGAAAAAAAGAGGACAGAGAGAGAGATACAAAGAGGACAGAGAGAGAAAAAAAAGAGGACAGACAGAGAGAGAGAAAAGAGTTAACAGAGACAAAATGGAAGAAAGACAGAGAGAGACAAAGAAAGTGAGTGAGAAGGAGAGAACACAAGACAGTCAGAAAGATGGATGAAGAGACACAGAGGGAAGGGGGAAAGTGAGGTTGAGAGAAAAGTGAGGCAAAGGGAGACATGGAGAGTGTAAGGACCCCCATACTCACAATCCCCCCAGCTGCACTCAGCTCCATCTCCCCACAGTCTCTCTCTGTGTCCCATCAGGGATTGAGGCTGTATAATGTGTCAAACCTGGGAGTGAGATTCAAACACCACTCACACTGAGAGACATAGAGAAACTAACTCCCCAATACTCACCCCTGGGCACACCACATGGCAAAAGGAACATGGCTTCCTGAGCCTGGTTTAAATAGCTTCAGGTCTGTCACTCAAACCCCATCTCCTCCCAAATCCCAGCTGATCCAGTCAGCTCCCAGCGCAATTACCTGGAGCTCACCTCCCCCAGGTATGGAACACACCAACTACTATCTTTGTGAGATTGCAGGGGGGTCCAGGAGGAAGCCGCAAGTTAATGGGTTAGACCAGGGATGACCCAGTCTGTTCCTGTATCTGATCACCACCCCACCACCCCAAACCACCCACTCAGCCCAAACTGGGAATACACACAGACACAGACACAGAAGCCGTAGTTTCAAATCCTAAACAACCCCAGACACACACAACACAAAACCACACAAGTTTCCTCATCAAACTGACACAAGATGTTTGTACAAGTTAACACACATTCTTTGGACAAATTCATCCAACATCTGGGCCTGGCTGACCACAGGCTTATTGCACAAATTAAGACAAGAGTTTTGTGCAGATTGATACAACAGTTTTGCCCAAATTAACACAAGTTTATTCCACATGTTTACACAAGGTGTTTGCACAGACTGTTGCAAATACCATGAACCAGAGAGCTCTGCTGAGTTTGAGTTTGATCGGAATGAGAATACATCTTCTCCGGATGAACACAGTCCCTTTCCTTTTCTGGGTTTAAGCATCGGTCCTGTCCCATTTGGATGCTCCTGAACAAAAATGCTGCATTACATTAACGTCCAGTTGAAGATATCCTCTTTTAAATCTATAATTCTATCCAAAAGCTGTTTGGTTTGGATCGCTACATAATGGCTCTTTTCTCCTTCTCATTACAGTGTGCTTTACCAAGATGTAAAATGTTGGGAACTTTATACTACTTCTTGACTTCAGTGCATACATTTAATGTAATTGTATTCTGATGTCTGTCCAGAATCTGCCTGACTGCTCCATGGGGAGTTTACAATAGTCTGCCCTCTAGTGGGGTCAAATCACATTGCTGTGAGTCTGCCTGACTGCTCCATGGGGAGTTTACAATAGTCTGCCCTCTAGTGGGGTCAGAGCACATTGCTGTGAGTCTGCCTGATTGCCTGTGTGCTGAAAGAGAGATGAAGAAAATTTAGGAGAAAGAGTAGGGGAGAGGTAATGGGGAGGCCAGTTTGCAGTTGGGGGACAGAGGGAATTAAACCCAGCTCCTGAGCTCAGGTCGCAGTGCCCTCCCCTTCACTGAGGACCAGGACTTGGGGCTGAGTCTGTCTCTCTCCAGCTCAGCTTCTCCAACACAAAGACACACAACAACATTGGTCACTCTGCTGCTCGGCACGCTTTAATCAACAATTTTATTGTTTACAAATGGAAGTGATGGATACAGTCCGTGGGTTGGTGCCTTTTCTCACTGGCCCCTGAGTTTGAGAAACATTGAAATGTTTCCCTGTAACCCCACTGTGGGATAAGGATGGACAAAACAGCGCTACCCTCTGTCTGTTACCATAGCGACAGGCTGCTCCATTGCTGAAACACTGAACTAAAATGAGAAAATCCGGGATGGATTAATTAATGAGGGAATTTGATGGATGAATGGATTTGGGTGAAGGGATATTTCAGCACATTCTTCAGCTGCTGCCTGAACTTATTCTGGGTCACGGCATAAATTGCGGTGTTTGTGCAGCAACTGAGGAGCTGCAGCATGAAGCCCAATTCCTGCACAAATGCATCGAGATACACAGACCGGTACCCAATAGCCCACATCCGTACCCATATAGAATACAGCATTAACGTTGACCATAACAGGATGAAATTGGCCGAGATCACAAACAGTAAAATGATGGATTTTTTTCGGTTTCTCATTTCTGTGTCAGACTGAGCGTCCCCATTGGTGTGAGCACGGAGTCTCCTGCGGGCTCTGCTGGTCACTAAAATGTGTCTGACGGTGAGAACATTGAGCAGCAGAATCAGGAGAAATGGGACACACGGGGTTAGAATGTAGTGGAGGAACTCGAATGTGACCCAGAAACTGGAGAGTCGAACAGCGTGTGTTACCTCACAAAACCAGGGATTGTTCCACAGCCAATACCGAGCCGTGAACATAAAATACCAGAAAATGTTCTTTAAACAGCTCAGCACAGTCACTGCTCCCAAAACTACAGCCGCCGTTTTCTCACTGCAATATTTACTTTTCAGCCTCTGGCAACAAATGGCCACAAACCGATCAAAGGTGAAAGTGACGGTGAACCAGACAGAGCAGTCAGTGGCTGCATAAAGCAGGACGGCGTGGATATTACACACAGGGACGGAGACCCTCAGGAAACGAAACTGTTCCCAATAAACAATGGGAATATGTCTCAGGATCAGGTCGAGGATAATGACCAGGAGATCCGCCGCTGCCATGGCCCCCAGGTAACGTCTGACACATGGAGACAATCCACAATCTTTATAAAGCAGGACGTAGATGGTCACTACGTTAACTGTGAGGGAGGAAAACACACCCATTATCCATCTGCCAGGAGGCAAAGGGACCCGTTTGATCGGGGACCCAGTGAGATTTTCAAATGAGTCCCTGTATTCAGGGATTTATTAAAACAATTGGAGCTGGAATAACAAATGGGAAGGTCTGAATTACTGACAAAAATGTGACATAAACTACAAGATACCCTCCCTCCCCATACACACAGAGACACATCCATAAGGACAGATGGATTAAAGAACATTCCCACACACTCAGTCACTCGAGAGCAGATACAGATAACTCCTTCCCAGTTCCTAATACGGAGGTTGGAAACGTTGCTGTCCTGAAGGATTCTCTCCCAGTTATCTGAAGACAAATGGAGTTTGGGAATTCCTGTATTTTGGTCTAAATTGTGGTCGATCCTGTGTCGTGGAGAAATGTAAACGCAGGGAAAACGTATTCACCCCTTTAACTGCCTGAGGGGCCTTCGGAACAGTGTCTCCTTCTCCCTGGAACGGGATCTCTTCCCTCGGGATCTTATCGTTTGTTCAATACACTGACGTCGGCTGTTCACAAACAATGTAAGGGATAGAATGTTCCGGGGATTGTCAGTTATAGAATGTCAGGGACAGAATATTCCGGGGAGTGTCAGTTATAGAATGTTGGGGACAGAATGTTCCGGGGAATGTCAGTTAGAGAATGTTGGGGACAGAACGTTCCAGGGAATGTCAGATATAAAATGTCAGGGACAGAAACTTCCGGGGAATGTCAGTTGTAGAATATTGTCAACAGAACGTTCCAGGGAATGGCAGTTATAGACTGTTGGGGACAGAACATTCCGGGGAATGTCAGTTTTAGAATGTTGAGGACACAATATTCCAGGTAATGGCAGTTATAGAATGTCGGGGACGGAACATTCCGTGGAAGGTCAGTTATAGAATGTTGGGGACAGAATGTTCTGGGGAATGGCAGTTATAGACTGTTGGGGACAGAACGTTCCAGGGAATGGCAGTTATAGAATGTCAGGGACGGAACATTCCGGGGAATGTCAGTTATAGAATGTTGGGGATGGAATTTTCAGGGGAATGGCAGTTATAGAATGTCGGGGACGGAATGTTCTGGAGAATGTCAGTTATAGAATATCAGGGACAGAACGTTCCGGGGAATGGCAGTTATAGAATGTCGGGGACAGAATGTTCCGGAGAACTCCTTGAACTCTCCATGACATTCCCCCCATCCACCCCACCCTCCTCTCTGACCTATCACCTCTCCCCCTTCTCCGTCTATCGATGACATCCCCAGCTCCCTTCCCTCCAGCCCCAGCTCCTGCCCAGCCCTCTCCCATTTATCTCTCAGCTCCCCAGCCCACAAGCCTTTTTCCTGATGAAGGGATTATGCCTGAAACGTTCATTCCCATGCTTCTCGGATGCTGCCTGACCTGCTGTGCTTTTTCAGCACCACACTCCCAGTCAGGAAATAGTCCAACACCGTCATACGCACAGGATCAGGCCTGATGGCTAATTTAGGTTAGATTAGATTACATACAGTGTGGAAACAGGCCCTTCAGACCAACAAATCCACACTGACCCTCCGAAGAGCAACCCACCCAGACCCATTCCCCTGTATTTACCCCTTCACCTAACACTACGGACAATTTCCCATGGCCAATTCACCTAACCTGCACATCTTTGGACTATGGGAGGAAACTGGAGTACCAGACGAAACCCACGCTGACACGGGGAGAATGTGCACACTCCAAACAGTCAGTCGCCCGAGGCTGGAATTGAACCCGGGTCTCTGTCGTTGTGAGGCAACAGTGCTAACCATTGTGCCACCGTGCTCACCCATAATGTTTCATGAAGCCCCATCACCATCCCTGGGTATGTCCTGTCCCACCGGCAGGACAAACCCACCAGTGGTGGGGACACCCTGGGATACAGTCAGGGAAGGAGTTACCCTGCAAATCCCCAGCATTGATTCCAGAACCCAGGAAATCTCATGGTAACAGATCATGATCAAGGAAATCGCCTGATGATGGTTATTTCCTGCCCCCCACCCCTCCTCTTGGAAACAAATCAGAGGAAGCACTGAGGGTGATAAGGACTCAGACCGTTCTCTGGGTGTGGGACTTCAATGTCCATCACTAAGAGTGTCCCCACAGGCCCACCGCTGCCTGGGCAGGGACAGGCTTCAATACACAACAGCCAGACTGGGGGAAACATTCTCACCAAACTCCTTGTCCCAGATGGATCTGTCCCTGACAGTATCTGTAGGAGCAGCCAGCACACAGTCCTGGTGGAGGGAAAGTCTCAGCCTCATGCTTGACATACTCAAGATTAGTGTGTTGCTGAAAAAGCACAGCAGGTCAGGCAGCATCTCAGGAGCAGGAAAATCACCGTTTTGGGCAGCAGACCTTCATCACGAATGAGGCTGAGAGCCTCCGGGATGGAGAGATAAATCATATTAGACGTACTGCTCACTGTGTGATGTGGCACAACCTCCAGTGAAGTAGGACATACTTCTAAAGGACTGAGCACATGGAAGCTGGGTTTCCATGAGGCACTGTGGGCTAGTAACAGCTGCAGCATCAATGGCCTTCCCTCCATCATAAAGTCAGAAGTGGCCGATTCACTATTGGTTTCAAAATATTCAGCATCATTCACAACTGCACCGATACTGAAGCAGGCTATTCAGCCCATCAAGAGTTGTAAACAGGAACAGAATGAGGCCATTCAGCCATTGGAGGCTGTTACTCAGCGATTGGAGCAGATCTTTTAATCTTTCATACCTATTACACAGGAAACGGAAGGGAATATTTAGCATTTCAAAGCTGGTGCACAGGAATACGTGGAGCAGTGTAGACCACAGCAGTGCATTAATCTATAAACCCAGACGAGATATTTGTCCATCACCAGGAGCTGTGCAGAATTCAGCAGTGCATTGATCTATAAACCCGGACTAGGTATCTGTCCAGGACGGGGAGCTGTGCAGAATTCAGCAGTGCACTAATGTGTGAACCTGAAAGAAATATCCATCCAGTATGTGAAGCTGCACGGACTACACCATTGCATTATCTATAAACCTCAACCAGTTAGTCTGACCAGCACAGGGAACTGTGCAGTGATCAGACATGAATTAATCTGTAAAAGGGGAGCAGTTACCCTCCCAGCATGTAGGACTGTGTACACCACCCCAGTGCATTGATCTGTAACCCAGGAGCAGTTACCCTCCCAGCATGTAGGACTGTGTACACCACCCCAGTGCATTGATCTGTAACCCAGGAGCAGTTACCCTTCCAGCATGTAGAGCTCTGCACCCCATCCCAGCGCATAGATGTATAAACCAGGAGCAGTTACCCTCCCAGCATGTTGGACTGTGCATCCCATCCCTGTGCATTGCTCTGAAACACTGTGTTAGATCCCTGCCCAGTGTGGGGAAACTTGCAGCCCATGCTGGAAGTGACAGGATGTGCAGCTCCCCCCCATTTCCAGTTCCAAATCTCCATTGGACTATGATGAGGGGGTGCTGTGGGTGTGAACATCACTGCCACAGAGATACAGAGATGGAGGGGGAATCAGTTCAAACAATAACAAATGGGAGGGGTATGGGAAATATAAAGAGAGGTGGAGACTGAGAGACAGTGTTATGGAAGGATGTGTTCCCAGGTTTCAGAATGCTGAAGGGAAAGCATTTAACAGCATCGTGTAACATAAGCCAGTGTTTCCAGGAATGGCACGTGAACAGGATATTGGTGGGAGTTCAAATGGTGCAGAGTTTTGGATGAGTACTTGCTCTGCAGCTTTGTACCTGGGTGTAGGGTCAGCAGAGTCTTTGACTCATTGGGCTAAATCTAACAATAATTTGTCTCAGTGTGATTTCCATTGACTGTGACAGAGGGATCATCCACACGAGGCCAAGCTAGTGTCCTGGTGCTATCTTATTGAACTCACCTCATTTACTCCCCACCCCATCCCATGGCGTCCCTCTCATTCAATACCAGCCCGATTCTCCCACCCATCACGATTGGAGGTACTCACCATCGCCCGGATACCCTTGGATATTCCGTGATCCCTGGCACTGGTGCCATCTTTAAAAGGCCAAGGGGCACACGGTTGAGCTTTCTCAGTTTGGAGCTGCCCTGCACAGTTTACCCCGAGCATGGCAGATAAGGGGCAATTACACCACGGTTTGTCAACAGGGGCATGGAGGGCCTGGTGGATGGGCTAGTACAGAGGAAGGCCATTCTCTTCCCAGAGGAGGCCACACCACCAGACCCACCGAGCATGGTCTGAGCTCCCCACCCAGCTCAGTGCACTATCTGCAGTCTGAGGAAATGCCCAGCAATACAGAACAAGCATCGATAACCATGCCCACTCTGTCAGGATAAGGATCACCATATTGTCTCTGCTCCCTCACACTCACTATATATCTGTTTGGCACTGACCCCCAAACAAGGCTCATGCTCCACCACTCTCACTACTGCAAACAGCACCTTCTCTCTTTCTCTGTCTCTGTCTGTCTGTTGTCTCTCTCTCTCTCTCTCTCTCTCTCTCTCTCTCCCTCCCTCCGCTTTACCCCCCCCCCACACTAATCATATTGCATGGATACAACACTGTGGACTGATTCCCCCCGGACCCCTCACCATGACCCTGTTCCCATCTCCTCCAGCACTAACAGCATGGCGACCCATTCCTATCCTCCCTCCCCTTCTCCCATTCCAGGAGAAACAGCCTGGAATAGGACAGAAAGGGCCAAGCCGGGTGGTGGTGTGCCCGATATCTGTTCCCTCTCCCCTCCCCCCGCCATGTGGGGAGTACCCTGGTACAAGCCGGAGAGGACAGGCACAACTCTGAAACATCCACGTCCCACCAACCGATTAAGGAGCAATGTTCAGTGAAGGTCAATTCTCACTTTAAACCCACTGGCAGCTCCGTTTCCCCCCGGCACAACTGAGAAACCGTGGCCCTGATGCCATCTCCCTTTTGTGTCGAGCTGGTACAAATGGAATCCTCAGGGTATCGGTGGGCAGGAGGGTGGGCTCACAACACATTGTCAACGCCACCTCCCAGGAAGGGAGCACGGTGACTCCCTCCAAACGCCGCCCCCTCCAATCACCACCAGAACAGAACCCCATTGGTCCTCATTTACCGCCCCACCAACCTCCGGAATCATCGTATCATCCTTTGTCATTTCCGCCACCTCCTAACGGACCCCACCACCAGAGATATATTTCCCTCCCCTCCCCTATCAGCGTTCCGAAAAGACCACTCCCTCCGGGACTCCGTTCTCAGATCCACATCTCCCACCAACCCAACCTCCACTCCCACCACTTTCCCCTGCAACCACAAGAAATACAAAACATGCGTCCACACCTCCCCCCTCACTTCCCTCCAAGGCCCCAAGGGATCCTTCCATATCCGCCACAAATTCACCTGCACTTCCAAACACATTATTTACTGCATCAGCTGCACCCGATGTGGCCTCCTATACATTGGGGAGACAGGCCGCCTACTTGCGGAACATTTCAGAGAACACCTTTGGGACACCCGCACGAACTAACCCAACCGCCTGTGGCTGAACATTTTAACTGCCCCTCCCACTCCACCAAGGACATGCAGGACCTTGGACTCCTCCATCGCCATACCATGGCAACACGGCGCATGGAGGAAGAAGGCCCCATTTTCCACCTCGGAACCCTCCAACCACAAGGGATGAAAGCAGATTTCTCCAGTTTCCTCATTTCTCCTCCCCCACCTTATCTCAGTCCTAACCTTGTGGATTTCTCCAGCTTCCTCATTTCCCCTCCCCCCACCTTATCTCAGTCCCAACCCTCAGACTCAGCACCGCCTTCTTGACCTGCAATCTTCTTCCCTACCTCTCCACCCCCACCCCCTCTCTGGCCTATCACCCTCACCTTGACCTCCTTCCACCTATCGCATTCCCACGCCCCTCCACAAAGTCCCTCCTCCCTACCTTTTATCTTAGCCTGCTTGGAACATCAGCCTCATTATTGAAGAAGTGCTTATGTCCGAAACGATTCTCCTGCTCCTTGGATGCTGCCTGACCTGCTGCGCTTTTCCAGCAACACATTCTTCAGTTCTGATTATAATAAATCCACACCGAGCTGAAAGCGGGTACTAAAATATATCCCAAAATCTGGGTATGTTAATTTGGTGGGTAGTGTCCCTGCCTCTGAGCCAGAGCTCTGGATTTGATTCCAATTCCTGAACTTGTGCTGTAGTGTACCTAGCTCTGGACGAGAAGGCCTGGATTCATGTCCTGCCTGTTGCAGAGGTATGTCACTGCATGTCAGAACAGGCGAATGCTGTTACAGCTTTATGGGTATTGCTGAGTGATGCTAGTGTCCCTACCTCCGGGCACAAATGTCTGGGCATAAAGCCCACAGACGTGTCTCAGGATACATCTGAACAAACTGATTAAAATGGATTTACGATTGTGGCTTGAGGAGAAGGAAGATGTATCAGTATTGAATTTCAGAATTTAGGCCCAGGATGACTGAAAGTACAGCCATTCGTGTTGGTTGGAGTCACATTTCACAACAGTAAAGGTTTATAAAATCAGAACGGTCATGGATAGGGTGAGTAGTCAGGGTTTTCCCCCAGGTTAGGGGTGTCAAGAACTATAGGGGATTCGTTGAAAGTGAGAGGGGAACAGTTTTGATGAGGCCTAAAGGGCACCATTTCACACAGAGGGTGGTGTGCCTATGGAATGAGCTGCCAGGGGAAGTGGTGGACGCTGGTAGAACTACAGCATGTGAAAGACATCTGGATGCTGACAGACCTGCTGAGCTTTTCCAGCGATTTCTATATTTCTTTAAAAAATGCATTCATTTTAACACGGGTATTCTGAATAAATTAAATTTTTTTTTTAATGATGCAGGGCCATGTAAACATATTTCAAATCAAACGAGACCATTTTCTCTGTGCATGACAGCAGCAATGATGCACCTACATTGAATAGGGAATGTGATGGAGACATAGTTTGACAATGTCCAAGGAGACCTCACATGATCCAGTTTGGGAGAGGATGACATTACTGTGTGATTCAGCTCAGAGTGCGAGAAAATGTAATCTGCCCGAGAAGGAATGGCCTATTACACTCTCTCTTCTTCATTATTCCTCATCACAGCAATGTGTGCGAGCTAAAACAAAACTCTACAGTCATCGTTACCATTCTTATTTTTATGGAATCACTGCAGTGTTGAAACAGTCCCTTCGGCCCAAAAAGTCCATACCAACCTTCCCAACCCATTCCCCTATATTTACCCCTGACCAATTCACCTAACGAAAAAATCCCTGAACTCTACAGACAATTTAGCATGACCAATCCATCGAACCTACACAGTTTGTGATACGAAACTGGATCACCCATTAGAAGCTCATACAGAAAAGTGGAGAATGTGTAAACTCCACACAGACAGTCACCCAGGGCTGGAATTGAACTCAAGTCCCTAGTGCTGACACAGCAGAGCTAACGACCGTGCTGCCCTTTGGGTGATCATTGACCAGAATTTACTGGAATCTCCTCACTGCCTAAGGCAAAGGGAATTAAGCCAAATCCAACTCTCCCAGGATGGAATGCCATTGCTAGCAGCTGTGTGAGTACAATATCTTCAGAAACAGAATAGCGTTTTAGACAATCTCACAATTTTCCCTTTTGTCATGAGTTCCAATAATATCAGAACAGAGTTCTTTCAAGTTAAAAGTGTGTGTGTGTGTCTGTGTGTGTGTCTGTGTGTGTGTGTGTGTGTGTATCAGCGATTTTAGAAAGGGAAATATTGATTATATATTTGCAATACCCAAACAATTTGCCATTCATCTTTCCATCATCGTTTGAGTAACATTGCTCTGGATCATAAAGGTGCTATTTGAGCAGATTAAAGAAACTAGCCTGACTTGTTGCTAAAACTGACCCTGACCCAGTCTGAGACCGATATCATCTGCCATATCACCGACCTGGTTACATTTAACATTTGTTGTGAGCAGTGGAGGAGTGGGACGAGAAAAGGAAACAGTGACCCCAAAAAGCCGGGAACTATAGACCGGTTAGGCTGATGCCAGTGGTGGGAAAGTTGTTGGAGGGGATTCTGAGGGGTAGCATATACATACATTTGGGAAGGCAAGGGCTAATCGGGGTACGCAACGTGGCTTTCTGCATGGGAAATCATGTCTCATTAATTTGGCTGAGTTTTTTGAAGAGATAACAAAGAAGATTGATAAAGACATTTTTGGTGGACTTCAGCAAGGTGTTCATTTAAAGAACAAAGAGCAAAGAAAATCTACAGCACAGGAACAGGCCCTTCGCCCTCTAAGCCTGAGCCGATCCAAATGTACTGTCTAGACTTGTCGCACAATTCCTAAGTATCTGTATCCCTCCACTCCCCACCTACTCATGCATCTGTCCAGACTCATCTTAAATGAATCTACCGTGCCTGCCTCTACCACCTCTGCTAGCAACTCGTTCCAAACGCCCACCACCCTCTGTGTGAAGTACTTACCGCGTGTATCACCCTTAAACATTCCACCTCTCACTTCGAAAGCACGATCTCTCGTTATTGAATCCTTCAACCTGGGAAAAAGCACGTCTCTATCCACACTGATTCCTGAAGAAGGGCTTATGCCCCAAACGTCGATTCTCCTGCTCCTCGGATGCTGCCTGGCCTGCTGTGTTTTTCCAGCACTACATTTTTCAATTCTGTCCACACTGTCTATACCCTTCATGATTTTGCAAACCTCAATCAGGTCCCCCCTCAATGCCTTTTTTCTAGTGTAAATAAACCTAACCTACTCAGCCTCTCTTCATAGCGAGTATTTCATTCCGATTGGTCGACAGATGAGTAAGTTTCAGTCACATGGGATACAGAGGAAAATAGTCACAATTGGCTTGAAGGAAAAGGGATATTTTTCAGCCTGGAGGCTTGTGAGCAGCAGTATGCTGCAAAAATCAGTACTGAGTTCACTGCATTTCATCATTTATGTAAAGGATTTATATATGGATATCGGGGCCATAGTTAGTAAGTTTACAGATGACATCAGAAAATTGTCATAATAGATTAACTCAGAGTACAACAAGACCACAGTTAGTTGGGACAAAGGGGCAAGGAATGACAAATGAAGTTTAATTTCGATAAATACGCGGTTTTGCATTTTGTAAACGCAAATCAGGGCAGAAATTATACACTCATGGCAAGGTCCAGGGACGCATTCTGAAACAAAGGGAACGAGGGCTGCAGGTACATTGTTCTTGAAAGTGGAGTAGCAGGTAGACAGAGTGGTGCAGAACACATTTGGCACATTTGCCTTAATTAGTCGGAGCATTGAGTATAGGAGTTGTGGTGGCATATTGCGTCTGTACAGGATGTTGGTGAGGCCACTTTAAGAATACTGCGTACAACTCGATTTTCTTCAGAAATGACTTACATACAGATGTTTCAGGACTGGAAGTTTGAGCGTTAGGGAGAGGTTGATTAGGTTGATGCACCGTAGATTCATTTAAGACGCGTCTGGACAGATGCATGAGTAGGTGGGGAGCAGAGGGACACAGATACTTAGGAATTGGGCGACAAGTTTAGACAGTACATTCGGATCGGCTCAGGCATGGAGGGGAAAGGGCCTGTTCCTGTGCTGTAGATTTTCTTTGCTCTTTGTTCTTTAAATGAACACCTTGCTGAAGTCCATATAGACAATGTCGACCAAACTGTCTTCATCAATCTTCTTTGTTATCTCTTCAAAAAACTCAGCCAAATTAATGAGACATGTTTTCTCCTGGAGTGTCAGAGGCTGAGTGGTGACATTATAGATGTTTATAAAACTAGCAGTGGCATAGATATTCTGAACATCCACGCTCTGCACCCCAGGATAGGGGAGTCCAGAACAAGAGGGCATAGGTTGGAGGGGAGAGGGCGAATGATTTAAAAAGGACCTGAAGGTAAATGTTACACACGGAGAACGGTGTGTGTCCAGAAAGTGCTGTCAGCGGAAGTGCTGAAGGCGGTTAACAATCGCAGATTTTAAAAGTACCTGAAAGAGGAAGGATATTGGCCAAATGCTGGCAAATACGACTAAATCAGATTTGATATCTGATCGGAGTGAACAGGTTGGACTAACGGGTCTGTTTCCGTTCTGCATGAGTCTCTGATTCTATTAGAAGGATAACGAGAAATTCTGAAAGGCCCTTTCAAGTGGGAATTCTCTTCACTGGAAGTTTATTGTGCCTTTATGCTCACACTGATTGAAAGCTGCGCTCGTTGAATATTTGACGGAGAAGTGAGTCATGCACAATTGGATATAGACAGGGAAGTGGGGCTGAGAGCACAACCTGATCAACCACAATCTTAGTGCCTGGTGGAGAAGGCTCAAAGTATCTAATGACTCACTCCTGCTCGTCAGTCCCATGTTTCTGTATTCCATTCAGCTCCTCAAACCTGCTAGACAGGAACAGTTGGATGCTACTTACTGCTATAAACTGGTGCACAGAAACAGTGGAGACTATTTGCCCCTTCAAAACTGTCCCACGCACTTTGAGTTTATTTGGGAAATGTAATTGGAAAACCCAGGTACAGATATGAAAGAGGCCCCTCATCTCTCTAAACAGAGTTTCCCCTATCTGCAACTTGTGCTTCATTTGTTGGTCATGCTTAGACCCAGATTCACTGAGAATGCAACCCCCATACGTCACTCAGAGATGGCTCACAGAATTATCTGGTCTCCCTGACTGCAATATACAATAACAGAGCATTTATGAAAATAACACCCACTAACTTTCCAATAAATAAAATGTGAGAACATCAGGCACAGGGGCAGGTCGTTCACTCCCCAAGCCTGCCTTGTCCTTCACTAAGATCATGACTGATCTGCTCTCGGTCTGAAAACCTCTTTAATGCCCAATTCCTCACAGCCCTCACGTCTCCGACTGATCAATGTCCATCTACCTCCACTTCAAATACTTTCAGTCATTTTGCTCCCCAACACTCTTGAGAAGAGAAATCCTGACATTCAGTACCACCTGTTTGAACAAAACACTTGCTAAAACACTTGCTGCTCCTATATAATGGCCTATTGGTGTGAACAAAAGAGGTTGACACAGGGGTTCAGGTAAAAATGACTGGCCCTGATATCAAGGCAGTGGTTGACTTCTATTGACATCAAGGAGCTTAACAAAACTGGACTTTACGGGAATCAGAGTAACTGCACAATAACATGGGGAGAGTTAATTTAGTCATATAAACTATTCGGAAAGTCACGTTGGACTGATGACTGGACTCTCTAAGTTCAAATAATGCTGATCTTGCTCATGTTGATCTTGTCGAGTGCTTGTCTTGTGCAGTGTATCCTGTATGCCTTACTCTGTCCAAGTCTATTTCCACCCTCTGATCTGTCTGGTCATGCTTACTATGATCTGCCTCCACTGCTCATAAATACAGTGTTTCTCTGTACTGCGGGAGACGTGACAATAAATCACACCAATCAATCCTGGGTAAAGTATGAAATTTCTCACCCTATCAATGTCTCTTTTGGAAACAAGTGATCGCTGCTACACCTCATGATTCAGCATCACCATTACTTCGTATTTCACAGCTCTGCAGATTAAACTCTCAGGTTCTTCACTCTACCCTCATGATACTACCATCTGTATCTGTGGGAAGGATATCATTCCTTACAAAGGAGGTCAAATCTGTAGAGAGTGTCCCAAATACTCTCTCAGCAAGGCTCTATAACAGCAGGAAGATGGTTTTACTAATGTACTCGAATCATCTTACATTGAAGGACAGCATACCATTGACCGCACCCATTACTTACAAAGGATTTGATTCAGCCCAGTCAGCATAGACTTGTGAGTGGGAGATCGTACTTCCCAAATTTGTTCGAGTTCTTTGGTAAAGTGACCAAGAAGGTTGACGAGGACAGAGCTGTAAATGTCTCTCTGGATTTCAGTCAGGCCTTTGATAAGGTTCCACATGGCAGGCTGCTCTGTAAGGTTCCATCACGTGGAATGCTGGAGGAACTGGCCAATTGGATTGATGGTTGATGGTCGGAAGCAGAGAGTTTAGTTGAAGGATGATGGTCAGACTGTAGGCTGTGTCCATTGCTGTTTGTTATCTATGATTTGGTTGAGAATGTACAAGGCATGATTAGTAAGTTTGCAGATGATATTAAAATAAGTGGTAGCGTGAGCAGTGAGGAAGTTTATCAGAAATTGCAGCAGGACCTTCATCAGGTGGGGAAGTGGGCCGAGAAATGGCAAATGGAATTTAATATAGAAGTGTTAGGTCTTGCATTTTGGAACCTCAAATCAAGGTAGGAGTTTCACGGTGAATGGGAGGGTCTTCAGGGGTGCAGTGGCCAGAGGGACCTTGGAGTTCAGGTGCACGGTTCTCTAAGAGTGGAGTCACAGGTAGACACGCCAGTGAAGAAGGCTATTGGCACACTTGCCTTCATCAGGCAAGATATTGAGTATAGAAGCTGGGAATTCATGTTGCAGTTACACAGAACTTTGGTAAGGCCGCACTTGAAGTATTGTGTTCAGTTTTTGCCTGCTTGTTATAGGGAGGATGTTATTAAGTTAGAAAGAATGCTGAAGAAATTTGCAAAGACGTTGCCGGGACCCAATAGTCTGAGTTATAGGGAGAGTGTGGACAAGCTTGGACCTTTTCTTTAGCGTGTAGGAGATTGAGGGAGTCCTTATTGAGCTGAATAAGATCATGAGGTTTATGGATAGGGCTAATGCTCTCGTCTTTTTCCAAGGTGAATTGAGGATTAGATGGGATCAGTTTAAGGTCAAAGGGGAAGGAATAAAAGGGTACCTGAGGGGCCACTTCTTTACACAGAGGGCTGGTACATGGATGAGCTTCCAGCGGATGTGGTTGGGTGTGTGTGTGTGTACATTAACAACATTTCAATGCATTTGGATAAATATGTCGATAGGAAAGGACTGGAAGGATATGGGCCAACTGCAGGGAAATGGGGCTAACATGGATGGACATTTACAAGGTGGAGATGAACCCCTCTGTTAATTAAACCCAAACACCCAGAAAAGCTCGCCTCATCTCGTAATCTGTGAAAATATGAGCGACACCGATCTCCTATATTCCACTATTTAAACAAAAATTAACAAGTTTGTTTCTTAACTTTAATAATGAACACTAAACAACAACTATTCGCAAATACAAGCCCCTCTTTTCTTAGCTACTTACTATCTGACTCCAACTCTGTAAAAATATGCTGTTCCAACAACCCCATATTAAACATTACAATCTCAAGACCATACAATCTCTATCATCCCCGCTGGGTTCCCTCTTCCAGCTGATGATTTCCCTGGGTCATGTTTTTTTATTGCAAGTAGGTTTACATGAACATGTGTCTTCGATAGAGAGTGTTTGAGATGGCCACTTAGCAATCCTGCTCTACAGCATTTACGCTGCTGTTGGATGTCAGTAGCTCTCCCACCAGTGTTCAAAATGCTGGGTTTGTATACTCCCCGTGATATAGTAATTCTCATAGCTTGGTTGCTTTCCAGGTGTCCAAACAATAATATTCAAATTCTGTTGGCTTCTGGTTTCCTGAGGGTTATTTAAACTCTTTGGCTACATTTGAATGGCTGTCAAAACAGCAACCAAAACTCAGGTATCCATTTCCCAGCTAACGGTGACATGTGGAACAGTGTGACATCTGTGGCTTTAATTTCTATTCAGCAAAACCGCACCACTTTTAGCTATCCCAAATATTTTGAAACCCTTTGAAAATTGTGTTTGATGCTCGGGATTTAGGGGTCGGAGATGTATTGATACAGAAAGATGATGATGGATTTGAATGGATAATTGGCTACATGTCGAAAAAACTCAATATCCACCAGAAAGAAAATACAAAATCTCCATTATTGAACAAGAATGATTAAGTTTCGCACTAGCCTGACAATATTTTAACGTGTATAAACGTGTATAACAGCCTCCAATGCTGTTGGCCTTAGAATGGATGTTTCTTACCTACCATTTGGTATGTATGTCATGTACAAAAAAAACTACGTCCTTGTACATCCCAGGCCACTAGAAATACTTCTGTACCTTAACCTGAGTCTTCTGTACATCTAAGTGACCGCCTGCAATTAATTCATGTGCTACCCATAACATTGTATAGTACCGGTAACACAATCTGGTGCACTTCGGCCCGTTTCCCTTCAGTAGTAACCTATCAGAATCTCCATTTTTATTTTAGGATTCTATCATTAAGTTAATAACGTTCGAAAATATATTCTGATTCCTTTTCTGTGTGTGTGTATGTGTGTGTATATATCTGTTGTAAGTCCATTAGCTTTTCTGGACTAAACACCTCTGACTGATCCTCCGCCTGTTCAGGTTTTTTCTGCAGTGTTACATCAAACAGGGTGTCAGTTCACTCGGCATCAACGCATTTGTCTTTTTCATTCGTTTTTTCCTTCCTGCTGTAACTTATGACAGTGGGATCTTGTTACTATACAATCTAGAATTAATCCTGGGTATTTTTCTTTTAACTCCCCAATTCCCTAGTCTTCCGTTGGCTTCTCCACCACAAGGGGTGCCTCTCCCACCTCGTCTCTGGCTAAATCGTTCCCAAGAACAAACTGTATTCCGAGAACTGACACTCTGTTACTCACTGTCACTGTTACTTCCCCAAACTTGATTTGGCATTCCAACCTGATGTTACACAAGGGAATGCTAAATTTCTGTCCTCATTCCACTAATTATCACGATCTTGATTAATATGTCAGAAAGAGTGAAAAAATTTCATCTCTCACTATTAGAGGCCCAGAGAAAGTGAGGGCTGCAGATGCTGGAGATGAGAGTTGAATAGTGTAGGGCTGGAAAAGCACAGCAGGTCGGTGGCATCCAAGAGGCAGGATAGTTGACGTTTTAGGCATAAATCCTTCATCAGGCAAGTTGGGGGTAAGGGAGGGGGAAACGGTTAAGAAATACATAGGAGGGTGGGGGTGGGGCTGGGTGGAAGGTAGATTGGAAGGCGATAGGTAGATGCAGGTGGGGTGTGATGGTGATCGATTGGACAGGAGGATGAAGTGGATAGGTGGTAGGACAGCTGGAAACCTCAAACTGTACATCATCAATGTTGACTTCACCAAATTCAAAATCTCCCCTCCCCCAACCTCTCCCCAATTCAACCGTTCAACCTAGCACTGCCTTCTTGAACTGTCTTCATTGTCCATCTTCCTTCCCACCTATCCAATACACCTTCCCAAACAACACATCACTATCACTCCCGACTACATCTTCTTATCGTCTTCCTAGTGACCTTCCTACCAGCCCAGCTCCTACCCTAGTATTTATCTTTCAGCCCCATTGTCCCCTCACCACATTCCTGACATTCGGTTTATGCCTCATATTCGATTGTCCTGCTGTTCGGATGCTGTCTGATCTTTTGTGCTTTTTCCGGCCCCACACTATTCAACTGTCATCTCCAGCATCTGCAGCCCTCACTTTCTCTCGACCTCTAATAGTAAGAGAAAAAAGTATTTTCACTCTTTCTGGCATGTTAATCACTTCTCAACTATCAGAGACTGAGCAGAACCTGTATCTCACAAAATTATAACTTTTTGTCGGCTCCACAGGGGTCTCCTTTACCAGCTTCACTAATGCCATTGGCTTAGCCTCTACTACCACATCTTTTCCCAAAGTGCCTTCCTTCAAGGATCATCACGGTGTGTCCCAGCTTACTGCAGTGAAAACACCTTTTCCCAGTGCCCTTCTTAAACCATCGGCACTGTAAATTTATGTGTTCCACACCTTATAGTGAGAACACCTGAGGCCTTTCACCTCCTTTCAAACTCTTTGGGCTTCTTTTTTCACCTGTGGTAAACTATTGTGCGCTACTGTTCGCTTTGTAGTGTGGATTTTCCCTTCTCCCAATTTCTATCCCTCATAGCATGAAAATTCTCCCAGAAGCTAAATTTCATCTCATGCACCAATGCATATTTACCTGCCATTTCTGCCGCGTTTCTCACTTCTTGAACTTTCTGTTCAATCTCATGAATTCTTACCATAATTGGAAATGAGTGTTTAAACTTCTCCACCAGAATAATCTCGTTTCGAGCCTCACAGGTCTTATCCATTTTTAAATCCAGCGCCCATCTATCAAAATGATTGTGGTTAATTCTTTCATACTCAACATAAGTCTGACCTGGTTCTGTCTCTATTTTTATGAACCTCTGTCTATATGCTTCTCGTACTAATTCATAACCAATAAAAATAGCCAATTTGACATTGCATTATCTCTTGACTCCTCATCTGATAGCGCTGCACATACCTCACCAAATGTGCCCACCAGCTTAGTCTGAACTAGCATTACCCGCAAGTTCACTCGACACGTCATCTGCCGAGTCATTTTTTTCAAATGAAATAAAAAAGCTTTTGACATTTTTCTCACCGAAATATGGCAAGTTATTAACATGGTTTTATACATCCCGACGTTATCCCTTCATCTCCATCCTGTTAATTTAACTTTCTTATCTAATTCCCAACTTCTGAATTCCAAATTCTCTCTCTCTTTCTTTTTCCTCTCTCTCTGTCTTCTCTCTCTGTTTCCATCTCTTTCTTTACATTCTCACTTCAGTTGCCATATTTGCAATTTAAGTTTTTTCTAACTCTACTGCACTTGGCTGTTTCTCTGGTTCATCAAAGTGCTTGACCAACTCCATTATAATTTCAGGTTTCCTTTTGTCCCTGGTTAAAAACAATTCCAACCTATTTACTAATTCTAAAATATGTTCTGCTTCTGTTTTTCTAAACTTTCTTGGCAGATTTGGGAACCTCTTTAGTAATGTTAAAAGCCATTTCTCTAACTTTTAATTTAACCAACCACAAGTAAACAAAATTGCACAAATTTTCTCACCGGTTTTATTTGAAGATCTAGGTCACTAATCGCAACGTGTTGGAATTTGCTGGGACACTTTGTACCCGAAATCTGTTCAAATCCCATGTGGCAAGGCCCCAAACCGTTAAGACGGCAATGTTGAGCCCTTCTGTTAATTAAAACCACAAACCCAGAAAAGCTCACCTCACCTCGTAATCTGTTAAAACATGAGAGACAATGAGCTACTAAATTCCACTAATAAAATAAAAATAACAGTTTGTATGTATGTAAGTTAGCTCGCTGTGCTTGAAGATGTGTTTTCAGATGTTTCGACACTATGACTAGGTGACATCATCAGTGAGAGTCTCTGCTGAAGCGCTGGTGGTATGTCGCACCTCTCTTTTTATAGGTCTTGGTTTCTTAAGAGGGGTGATGTCATTTCCGGTTCCTTTGTTTTACAAGAGAAGGTAGATGGATCTAAATTGTTGTGTTTATTGATTCACTTCTGGTCAGAATGCCATTCCTCTGAGAACGTCCTTGCGTGTCTTTGTATGTGTGTGCATTGTCCCAATCAAAGTGGTGCCTTTCTTTGTCTGTATGTATGGAACATAGTGATAATGGGTCATGTCTTTTGGTGGCCAGTTGGTGATCATGTATCCTGGTAACACGACAACAGGATCATTTTAATGGCAGAAAAATGATCTTATATACACTGTTTAATCAATGTGTTTGTGCACGTATGTAACATTTTTCATATGTACACAACACATTCTAAATGAACAACGGAGCCACAGTTAACGAGAAGTGATCCATATGATATATAAAATTTATAAAACATTAAAACATCATTTGATTCTCATCTAAAATGATATGGCTCCCTCTCTCAACGTTCTCTCCTTTTCTGGAATTCTCTACTCCAATCTCTCATTCTTTTCAGGATGTGTGTTATAAATTCTTGCTTCTGCTGAACCAACTTATTTCAGTTAATCCCCTTTCTACCATAATTAAATATATTAGCCTGCTGGGTTCTTTCCAAAACTAGTGTCTGTCATATTATTGGAGATAAAAATTCTGGCAGCAGAGCCAGCATTTGAACACATTACTCTATTGTACATGCACTGTACAAAGGACAACAGCACACAGGAATTGCCAAAACATTGAGGGATGTACATCTACATCTTTCGATGATCTAGTTTTCTCATTTTTCCCATTTCCTCATCTATGTTGTCTCGCTCTTTCTCTCTTTGTATCTAGTTAAGAAATTTACCAATTATTCTTTGAGTCCCTTCTCTCAAAACTCCTTCTTCGGTTTATATCTATTGCTCTCTTCTTGATGTAATGTGATTATGATTGAGCAATGCAACTACAAAGACATTCGGGAGGAGCTGGCCAGATTTAATTGGAAGGGGAGCAGAGCAGGGCAGACAATGGAGCAGCAAAAGCAGGAATTTCAGGGGATATTTCGGAGGAGGTCAGAAATTCTCCCAAAGGAGATGAATCATACTCATGGGAGGACAAGGCAACCATTAGTAATAAGGCATCAAACCAAAAGAGGGAACATACAATGTGGTGAAGATGATTGGGAATCCAGAGAATTCATTGGCTCTGAAACTACAGAAGGCTGGCATTACTGACATTACAGAGCTCTTAATCATGGTCAGGTAGAGAAACAGAGAAACACATTCACTTTCAACACAGAAGACGGTATTACTCAGGAAAAAGATTCAGATGAATTGAACAATTGAATTATTTTCAGTTAATTCGTTTTGCAGAATGTGTCAGATTGGAATCATGACCCAGGGAGAGACCCTCAGCAGAATGACAGCATGAAAATAGAAGTGTTACCACATCAAAAACCAGAGTAGGTCACTGAGTACAGGGCTGATGGGTGAGTGGGCTCGATGTGAACTAAGGGACAGACAGCAGAATTGCATTGCAGATATTGCAGCTCAAAACTGCGTATTTATGTAGTGCTGTAGACCACAGCAGCAGGAGAAGCATAACAGCATTCAACCACAACCTGTAACTTTTAGCCTCGAATAACCTCCTCAGTCTGCCATTACCATCAATATGATCTATGTTTCAGTAATGACTGTGGCTGAACATGTCAGGGTCAGAACCACGTGAACCTAAACCTGACGCGAACCCATTAAAGCTACAACATTTGACCAACAGATCTGATCAAAGCTCCGCACTCCTGCCACCTTCTGTCACAAATGGTGATGGACGATTAAACAAATGACTGGAGCAAAGGGCTCCACAAATATCCCCATCCTCAGTAATCGAACAGCTCTGCACATCAGTGTAAAAGACCAGGATGTGGTATTTTCACCACCCTCAGCCAGAAGTGTTGAGTTGATTATCCACCTCACCCTCGCCATGATACTCACAGAATCACAGATGCCCGTCTTCAACCAATTCGATTCACTGCACTTGACATGAAGAAACAGCTGAACACAGTAGACACGACAAAGGCAATCGGCCCTGACACCATTCCTGTAATAGGACTGACGACTAGTACTGCACAACAAGCCGTGTCCCTGGGGAAGCTGTTTCATTCGAGCTCTAACTCTAACATCTCCCTAGAAATGTGAAAAATTACTCAATTATGTCCGGTTCCTAAGAGGAGTATAATTACAATCTGATCAATTACCACCCCCTCAGTCCCACCGCGACAGTCAAATTGGTGGGAGTTCTTTTTGACACAGCTGTCAAGCAGCACAGAAATAACCAGCTCAGTGTGGTTTCCGATAGGTCCCCATGTGGAAATGGTGCTGCTTTGGAAATTTCACTGGATTACTAATCCAAACCAGGATAATGCTCTGGCAGCTCGTGGAAGTTAAAAGTAATTGACAAAATATTAAGATGCAAAATCTGGTGCCCGTAAATAGTGACCTTCAAGCCAATGTCGATTGTACACAGCAATTTGCTTCACAAATGCACTTTCAGGAAGTGAATCTGCCGTGCTTTCCTGGTCTGGCCTAAACGTGACTGCAGACACACAGACATGTGATAAACTCTTCAATGATCTTTGAATCCGTCAACCAAAACATTCTATTGTATCAAACTGTTCCGAGGTCTAAAGGATAAAACCAGACAGAACACCCAGCCCCAGCCTCAGTATCGGAAAAGGGAATGAGAAACACAGTCCTGTTGACCCTGCAGAGACCTCCTTCCTAACATCTGAGAACTTGTGACAACATTTACAGACTACACAGAAACATCGGGAATAGAGTAGGCCATACAACACATTAAGCCTTCCCCATTCCAGTTCTTGTTCAAACACCTCCTCAATGCACTTTTTCCGCACACTGTACACATCCCTTAATGTGATTAACCTTGGGAAGCTATTAAATAGTAAGTGCAGTACTCCCTTTGGTCCATCGAATTTGGTACCCAATTCAATATAATGATGGCTTGCCTTTTATTTCCACATCGTTCTCCGGCTCTCCCACCATCGCTTTACTGTCTCTAAGTCCGTATTTAAAGTCAGTGTCTTGGCTTCTAGGTTCGAGCGCATTCCTCAGGTTCACCAGTCGCTGAGTGCAGACATTTATTTTCATCTCATTGTAGAATGGTCTGTCTTTACCTAATACTGTGGCCCCTTGTTTCAGACACCAGAGCCTGGGGAATTATTATCCCTGCTTCCAATCTGTCTTACCCTGACAGAGTTTTATATATCTCACTGAGATCTCCACCCATTTTCCTAAACCCCATGGAATACAGGCCCAGTCACCCCAAACTCTGCTCCCACAACAAGCCGGTCATCACAAAGATCAGTCTGGTCATCCTTCACTTCTCTCCCTCAATGTCAGGTTTGTCCTTTATGGGGTAAGGAGACCAAACCTGCCCACAATATTGAACAATGTTCGAGATGGTATCTCACCAAGGCCCTGTACAGCTGCAGTAAGACACCCTTACTCCTGGACCCAAATCCTCTTGGAATGAAGGTCAGCAAATCATTGATCTTCCTAATTGCTTTCTTTACTGCAAAATCGCTTTCAGTGACTGTTGTACAGGGAGATCCAGATCCTTTGCAATGTTACAGCTCCCCACTTCGTGGGTCTATGTACACTGGGCAGCGTGCCAATGCCATTCCCAGTATTGACTTCTGGGTTCAGATCTCACTGTGCTGCAGGGACCTCAGAGGGCTGCTCAGAAGGAAACAACAAAAAGGAGCATACGTCGCTTTTCAGATCAAAATGTTTCAAACAATCCCATTTCAAACGATAGGCTGCGAATCTCTTGTTCCCACCAAAGGGTACACTGACACTTCTACCCACATTGCTCTCCATCTGCAACGTATTTACCCATTCACTCCACTTGTCTTAGTCACCTTGAAGCTTTTTTACAACCTCCTCACCCACTCACAATCCAACATCCTTTCGTTCTGTCAGCAGGTTGGGATATATTGTATTTGATTCCTGCAACCAAATGTTTAATGGGTATTGTGAACAGTTGGGGCCTGAGTACCGATCTCTGTGATATCCCAGCATCCTTCCTCTGTTATTTTAAAAAAAATAATATTTATTTCCTGAATCTGGGTGTGACTGGCTGGGCCAGCATTTATTTCCTGTCCCTGGTTGCCCCTTGAGAAGGTGGTGGTGAGCTGTCTTGTTGAACCGCTGCAGTCCACTGTGGATTCAGTGACAGTAACTCCATTGAATGCCAAGCAGCAGTGGTTAGATTGTATTTTAGTGGTGATGGTCACGGTGTGGCATTTGTGTGGCGTGAATATTACTTGCCACTTGTCAGCCTGGATACTGTCAAGATCTTTTCGCATTTGGACATGGCGTGCTTCAGTATCCACAATGCTGAACATTGTGGAATCATTGGCAACATCCCCACTTCTGACCGTATAATAGAGGCAAGGCCATTGATGAAGAAGCCCTGAAGATGTATGGGCCTAAGCCACTGCCTGAGCAACTCCTACAGACTTGTACTGGAGCTGAGTTGACTGGCCTTTATCAACTATAACCATCTTCCTACGTGTCAGGTATGATTCTAAGCAGCGGGGAGTTTGCCCCT
Source organism: Chiloscyllium punctatum (assembly GCF_047496795.1). NCBI lineage: Eukaryota > Metazoa > Chordata > Chondrichthyes > Orectolobiformes > Hemiscylliidae > Chiloscyllium > Chiloscyllium punctatum. The sequence continues at coordinate 82,820 of NW_027310325.1, forward strand.
GATACCCATTGATTCTAATCTTGCTAAGGCCCCTTGATGCCACACTTGGTCAAAGGCAGCCTTGTTTTAAAAAGGCTGTCACTCTCACCTCACTTCTGGAATTCAGCTCTTTTGTCCATGTTTGAACCATGGTAATGAGATCAGGAGCTGAGTGGCCCTGGTGGAGCCCAAGCTGGGCGTCAGTGACCCGGTTATTGCTGAACAGGTGCTGCTTGAAAGCACTGACACCTTCCACAACTTTACTGATGATCGAGACTATACTGATTGGGTGGTAATTGGCCGCATTGGATTTGGTCTGCTTTTTATGCATAGCAGATACTTGGGTAATTTTCCACGTAATCGGGGAAATGTCGTTGTTGTAACGGTTTTGGAACAGCTTAGCGAGGGCAGTGACAAGGTCTGGAGCACAACTTTTCAGTACTATTGCCAGAGTGTTGTCAGGGTATGTACCCTATGGGGTTCCAGTGTCTCCAACCGTTTCTGGATATTGCGTAGAGTGAATCAAATTGGCTGATGACTGGTAATTGAATTGCTGTGGACCACTGGAGGAGGCAGAGTTGCATTATCCACTCAGCACTTCTGACTGAAGATTATTGCGAATGCATGAACGTTATCTTTTGCACTGAAGTGCTGGGCTCTTCCATCATTAAGGATAGGGATACTTGTTGGAATATCCTCCTCCAATGACTTGTTTAATTGTCCATAAGTATTCCCACCTAGATGTGGAAGGACTGCAGAGTTGAGATCTTGAATTTTTTGAGGATGTAACTCGGAAGATGGACGAGGGAGATCCAGTGGATGTAGTGTACCTGGACTTTCAGAAAGCTTTTGATAAAGTCCCACACAAGAGGTTAGTGAGTAAAATTAGGGCGCATGGGATTGGGGGCAAAGTACTAGATTGGATAGAGAATTGGTTGGCTAACAGGAAACAAAGGGTAGTGATTAACGGCTCCATTTCGAAATGGCAGGCAGTGACCAGTGGGGTACCGCAGGGATCCGTGCTGGGACCGCAGCTTTTTACAATATATGTAAATGATATAGAAGATGGTATCAGCAATAACATTAGCAAATTTGCTGATGACACAAAGCTAGGTGGTAGGGTGAAATGTGATGAGGATGTTAGGGGATTACAGGGTGACCTGGACAAGTTAGGTGAGTGGGCAGATGCATGGCAGATGCAGTTTAATGTGGATAAATGTCTGGTTATCCACTTTGGTGGCAAGAACAGGAAGGCAGATTACTACCTCAATGGTATCAAATTAGGTAAAGGGGCTGTTCAGAGAGATCTGGGTGTTCTTGTCCACCAGTCAATGAAGGCAAGCATGCAGGTACAGCAGGTCGTGAAGAAGGCTAATAGCATGCTGGCCTTCATAACAAGAGGGATTGAGTATAGAAGCAAAGAGGTGCTTCTGCAGCTGTACAGGGCCCTGGTGAGACCACACCTGGAGTACTGTGTACAGTTCTGGTCTCCAAATTTGAGGAAAGACATTCTGGCTATTGAGGGAGTGCAGCGTAGGTTCACGAGGTCAATTCCTGGAATGGCAGGATTGCCTTACACGGAAAGACTGAAGCGACTGGGCTTGTATACCCTTGAGTTTAGAAGACTGAGAGGGGATCTGATTGAAACGTATAGGCTTATGAAAGAACTGGACACTCTGGCAGGAGGGAACATATTTCCGTTGATGGGGGAGTGCCGAACCAGAGGACACAACTTAAAAATACGGGGTAGACCATTTAGGACAGAGATGAGGAGAAACTACTTCACACAGAGAGTGGTGGCTGTGTGGAATGCTCTGCCCCAGAGGGCAGTGGAGGCCCAGTCTCTGGATTCTTTTAAGAAAGAATTGGATAGAGCTCTTAAAGATAGTGGAGTCAAGGGGTATGGAGATAAGGCTGGAACAGGATACTAATTAGGAATGATCAGCCATGATCATATTGTATGGCGGTGCAGGCTCGAAGGGCAGAATGGCCTACTCCTGCATCTATTGTCTATTGTCTATTGTCTATTGTCTATTGTGGGATCACTTAGCTCTGTCTATCAGTTATTGCTTATGCTGTTTGGCACACAGGTAGTCATGGTTGGTGGCTTCACCAGGCTGACATCTCATTTTCAGGTATGCCCAGTTCTGCTCCTGCCGTCCTGCACACTGCATTGAATCAAGGTTGATCCTCTGGCTTGATGGTAATTGTTGTGAGGAGGATACACAGGCCATAATGATGTGCTGGAGTACAATTCTGCTGCTATTGATGACCCACAGCACCTTATGGTAACCCAGACTTGAGCTGCTAGATCTGTTCTTAGTCTGTCCTAATTAGCACCCGGATAGTGCCACCCACAATTGTGGAGGCTATTCTCAATGTGCAGGTGTGACTTTTTCTCCAAAATGACTATGCAGTGGTCACTCTTACCGATACTGTCATGGACAGATACTTGTGCGAGTGGCAGATTAGTAAGGCTGTGGTCAAATATGGCATTTCCCTCTTGTTGGTTCCTTCACCACCTGCCGCAGACCAAGTCGAGAAGTTATATGCTTTAGTACCGGCCAGGGAGATGAGTAATGCTGATGCTGAACCACTCTTTTTGTGAACATTGAAATCCCCCACCCAGAGTACATTTTGTGCCGTTGCCACCCTCAGTGCTTCCTCCAATTGTTGGTCAGCATGGAGGAGTACTGATTCATCAGTTGAGAGAGGCTGGTACATGGTAATCAGCAGGAGGTTTCCTTTCCCATGTGTAAACTAACGCCAGAGAATTCATGAGATACAGAGACGCTGTTGAGGACTCCTAGAGCAATTCCCTTCCAACTGTATCCCACTGTGCCACCACTTCTGCTTTGCCTGTCCTGCTGATGAGACAGGAGATAGCCAGGGAAGGTAATGGGGTGCCTGGGACATGGTCATACTCACAGAATCATGCCTTACAGACAGTGTCAGGCTGTTCCTTCACGAGTCTGTTTATTTCTATTCACTGTTTCCTGCCAGCTGTTCCGATCTAGAAACATGTCCATATATTCGCCCCAATCCACTAAGATTTGATTTTGCAAACTCGGCTTGGAGCTTTACCAAAATCTTTCTGAAAATCCACGTGTTTTACATCCATTGCTTCGCTTTCATTTGTCTCTCAGTCTGTTTCTCAAACATTTATGAAATTCCCATTTCATAAATCTATGTTAGTGTTGTCTATGACCATTACTTTCAGTCCCAATAATTTCTCCCAAACCATTTACTAACTATGTTCTATTTTTCATGTAATATTTCGTTTTCCACACCAGACTGGGTTTTCCTGGTATTGTCAGCAAGTTCTGTGAAGACAGAACTGAAATCGTGGATTCATAGTTTTGCCATTTCCCTGTTTCCCATTCTCCATTCTCTGGTTTCAAACTAGAAGGAACCCGCCCTGTTTTTTCATACTTCTCACATTGACATAATTTGACAAGCTATAACAGTTCACTCTTATAACCTTTGTGAACATTATCTTCAGAAACCTATCAATTCCTGTCTTAAGCTGCTCAGCTCCACATCATACTCGCACAGGAGCATAGTCTCTGTACCAACAGAAATACAGCAGGATCTATATTAGTCCCACTTTCCTACACCAGGCCCATAGCCTGGAATGTTATGTCACTTCCAAGTGCTCGTGCAAGTACACTTAACGATTGAGAGGTTAGCCGTGATAATTCCCCTCTCAGGAAGTACATTCCCGATCTCAATACTCTCTGGGTGAAAAAAAAGTAATCTTTAAATCCTCTCTAAACCTCAAGCCCTTCACTTTAAGGTGTGCTCCCTTGTTCTTGACCCTCTGTCTAAAAGGAACAGCTACTGTCTATCCACCCTGTCCATGCCCCTTGTTAACTTATCCTTCTGAATCACATCCCCCGCAGCCTACTCTTCTCCAAAGTAAACAACCTCAGCGTATCCAGCCTCTCTCCATAGCTGATATGCTCCATCCCAGGGAACATCCTGGTGAATCTCCTCTGCAACCTCTCCAGTACAATCACATTCTTCCTGTAATAAGACTCCCAGAACGACATACATTACTCCATCATGGACTAAACCAAGCCCTGTATAGCACTTATAATCTACTCCCTGATTAATAAATGCTCCACCGAAGGTTCAGTTCTTAACTAGTCCATTACCCTCTTCAGTCATATTCAGGGATGTGTGGAGAAACACCCTGTGAGCTTCCTAGTGTGCTGCCAATCATTGTATACAGCCCATGTCTGGTTCATCCTTCCAAAGTACATCACCTCATATTTATCAGTATCACATTCCATCTGCCATTGATCTGCCCATCTGATCATTCCACTTGTCTTTTCCTGTAAAATCAGAACTTCCTCCTCACTGCCAACCACCCGGCCAATCTTTGTGTCAAACACAAACTTACTTATCACAACTCCCACCCCTCCACCCACTCCCCCCTCCAGATTCACATCTATACCATTTATGAATGCTACAAATATAAGGGACGCAGCACTGATTCCTTTGGTACACCAGGGGACACTGGTCTCCATTCACACAAACAGTTTCTCCCACCACCCTCTGCCTCCTGACTCTAAGACAATCTTCGTTGTAACTTGTCAAGTTACCCACGATACTGTGAGATTTTACTTTTTTTTTCAATTTCTAATGTGGAATTTTGTCAAAGGCATTGCATCAAAACTAAATAAGCGACCTCCTCAAACTGATTCAATCAAATTCATTTGGTGTGACTTCACTCTGATAAAGTCATGATGATTATCCCTGATACAACCTTGTGACTCTGATTGGAGTTCGATTTTCTCCTTCTCTATTTTCTCCAGTAGTTTCCCAAACAGTGATCTAATATTCGATCGTCCATAGTTACCTTGGCAAATCTCTACCACCGTTACTGTGAAGTGGAATCATAATAGCTGCTCTCCAATCCTCTGGCACCTCCCCTATGGTCAGATTCCAATTAAAATTTCCTCCCTTGACTCCGACAGTATCCAGACCTGCGGATTGGTCCAATTTTATACCAGACAAAGCCTCAAACCCCTGCTCATATTTTACATCAATCTCTTCAAGAGTTTTCCAGTCCATCTTCTTGAATTTTGTACCTGAATCCTCCTTCTCCCACGTAAAACAGCGTGATGTTTACATGGAACAATCCATCAATGTTCTCCAGCTTGACACACAGATTGCCCCTTTGGTTTCTAATGGACACTAACTGTTTGCTGATTATTCTGTTCTACTTGTCCGTGTAGAATACTGTGGGATTCTCCCTAATTTCGCCTGCTTGCACTTCTCCATGTCCCTCTGTTATTCAGTCCGCTCTATATTTCTAAGTTTCACTACGATCACCTCTCATCTTTTGAAATTCGAGATCACAGGCTGAATGTCCCCCATCAGACAATCTTGCCATTTTATGGATTAATCTGGAGAATACCTTTTACAGTTCCTCTGTAGTCAGTATATTCTATCTTAGATTGGGACTCCAAGCAGTTTAGTCTCAGCAACACTCTATGCAGCTGGTGCATGACATATTCTATATTGCAATTACATACACATGAATGTAACCCTAATTTTTTGTTTCCTATTTGCATGCGTTCTTCCCAATTTGTTTCACTTTAAGTTTTCTTATGATGTTAATGTGAGAGTTCTTAAAGAAAGATCCTCCTGAATATCCAACGATACATAATCCATTAGCTCCTCGTTGCCTTCGTCCACAAGAATCATCTTCAGACTATTCCAAAAAATGTTTGCCACTTATGGTTTCCTTTTCATCGATGCATTATCATCCTCCACAGTTTTCCCATTACCTTCTATATATCCAGTAACACGTTCTTTGTAATTCAGCCCAATAGACACCCGACCGCGGATTACAAGTTAACTGATCTGTAGTTCACCACTCTCCATCTTCATCCTTTCTTAAACTATTGGATAATATTTATAATATTATATAAATAATTTTTTTTTGCCATATTCAGATTGGCTAAATATGTTTTGGGAAATATTGGAAAATAACATGAAAATCTGAGATGCAATCAATACGTCTATTGCTGCTTCCTCCGAAATTCTTGTATGAAATACATCTGATCTGTCAGATTTATAAATACTCAATCCAGCTTTCTTTTAAAATATAACCTCAACACTGATAAGAATGATCTTAGACTTTACCTACACAAGTCCCATAGTCACTTGGTATTTCTGGAAGAATTTCTGGACATGCTTCCATGAAGATAGACCCAAAGAAACTGTTTCTTTGCCCTGTGATTTCTCTGTTCTCTACAATAAATTACCCTGTCCGCATACCTACTGTTCCACCTTTGACCTTGTTTTTACTTTTGTTTCTTACACTGATGTAAGTTTTATTTCGCAGTCTTTATGTTTTTTTCAGCAGTCTTTATTTTTTTTTTGCAGTCTTTATGGTTTTCTTTTGCTTGCATGCTGTTTCGCTTTTTGATTTCCTTCTCAGTTTCTTGGTGATCCGTTGCTGGGTCCTACATTTCTCCGAATCCACTGGCTTACTACAACACTTGGCATTTTTCTAAGCTGCTTCCTTTGACCTCATAGGTAGTTAAAGGTGAGGCTGAAAGGGTTAGGTCGGAGAGGAGGGTGGACCAAATTCATGGGAAGTAAGATGAACACATAGGAACGTTCAAAAGGAGGGAGTGTGCTGAGTTGGAATATTGGACTGGGATAAGGTGGAGTTAGGGGAAATGGGGAAATCTACATTAATCCCCTGTGGTTGGAGCGCCCCAAGGCAGAAAAGGAACCTTTCTTCATCCATGCTTCAGATGGTTAGGGTTTGGCGATGGAGGAGGCCCAGGACTCTCATTTCATTTCAAGAGTGGAAAGGAGAGTTAAAGTGTTTAGCCACAAGGTGGTGGAGTTGGTCAATGTGGCTGTTCCAACGATGTTCTCTGAAATGATCCACGTATGTCTCGCCAATGTAGAGAAGACCACACTGAGTTTAAAGGATGCAATAGATGAGGCGTTCTGTCTCCCTTCATCACCTATCACTTTCAACCCTACCTTCATCGACCTATCGCATTCCTACCCACCTGCCTCCTGCCACACCCCTTCTCATTTATCTCTCAGCCCCCTTGACCCAGAAGCCTCATTCCTGATAAAGGGTTGTGCCCGAAACGACAATGCTCCTGCTCCTCGTACGCTGACTGACTGTGCTTTTCCAGCGCCACTGATCTCCAGCAGCTGCAGTGCCCACTTTCTCCTCACACCTTCAGGGCTTGCATGATTCAGATTTATAACAGTTCCTTCAAATAAAACAAAAACTACCGTGTACTCAAACAGCATAAAAGAAAACCAATACATTGTGGTCACTGTTCCCAAAAGGTCCTTTCCAGCAAAGTTTTCAATTAGCTTTCCTGATCATCCAACAACAATTTCTAAATAACCTGATCTCTAGCTCCGTGCTCGACAAAATGTTAATGCCACCATCTAACACATGCTCATGAAATCCATTTTACCCAGCATTAGCATTCAGTTGGGTTAACACAGTTTAGATATCATGTAAACAGGACATTATTACTGCAGTACCCACAAATGTGTATATCCCATTTCCTGTTTTATTACACGTCCAGCATTTGTATTGCATCTTTCACTTTGATATGTAACTCCAATCAATGTTTGCTTCTCCTTGCTGTTTTTACGGTCCATTTTACTAGATTCTGTAGAATCTGAGCGACGTGGGTTTTGGGGAGATTAATGGTAGAGATCATCTCGCCACATCATTTATGATCTTCTTAAGCATCATTGTGACATTTTCTTCAGATCTCCCGTTATGCTAGTGGAGTAGAGAAGGACATAGATCGTTAAACAATGCACTGTACTGCCCCCAGAGAGCTGAGACTGCTCTAACCTGGGTGGGAACCTTACAGCAGGGTGGTAAAGCATTGCTGCGACTGTACAGGATCTTAGTGAGATCACATCTGGAGTAGTGTGTGCAGATTTGGTCTCTTCAATGAGGAAAGAATGTTGTTATATTGGAAGCAGCTCAGAGATGGTTCCCTCAACTGATTCCTGCAATGAAGGTGTTATCTGGTCACGAAAGGATGATCAGGTTGATCCAATATCCATTGGAGTTTACAAAAATGAAAGAAGATCTTATTTCAACACAGATGACAGGAAGGAGTTAACCAATGAAGAGAATTACACCGATAATGGAGGAATCCATTCCGTTCTTCAGCCTGTTACACACGAACAACAGAAGGATATTCAGTCCTTTGACCGTGTTACACCAGAATAGGACGAGGCTGTTCAGCCCCTGGAGCCGAAAGTATATTTCCAGAATGAGGCCAATCTGCCCCTTGAATCCATAACACTGGCCCCATAGTAGGCCATGCAGCACCAGGATCCTATTACACAGCAACAGGAGCAGCCCATTCAGCCATCTCAAGTCCATAATATAGGAACTAAAAGCGGTCACACAGTGACTGGAGATTTGTTAAACTGGGATAACAGGAGGCCATTCAGACCCACCGAGTCTGTTGCAAGAGAATTGGATAAGGATAAAAACTATCTGAAACTTATTTCATGAGAGAGGAAGTAATTCAGACACGTGTCTGTTGTATGGGAACAAGAGAAGACCAATCGCTCCCTTGGTCCTATCTCTGGGATACATGAGGAGACAGTTCAGTATCTCCACCGATTATGGAGAAATATGTGAAGACCCATCAGCCCCTCAAAATGTTACACAGCAACGGGAAGATTCCATAAACCCCCACCCCTCTAACACATTAACAGAAGGTGGTCATTCTGGCCTTGGAGATGACAACATGGGAACACCAGAGAAAGACTTCATCCCATCGATTTTGTACACCAGCAGGATGATGAGTCCAGTCAGCCACACATACCGCTTATGCAGCAATTGGAGCACATCTCTTAAAACCGTTTAGCCAATCAAACAGGAATTCTTAGAAAATGTAAAGGTTTTAGAAAGGGAAGAACTTATAATAACTGAATACATTAGGGAGTAAAAGGTAACAATAAAGTCTTGTAATTTAAGGCAAATTATTAGCACATTGTTGAGGACATTTGCAAACGTAAACCACAATTCATCGGAGTCAACATGGTTTTAAAAAGGATAAATCATGATTGAAGTCTTTTCTCGAGTTATTTAAAGATGTGACAAACAAGGTCGATAGTGGAAATCCTGGGAATGCAATATATCTGGTCGTCGTGAAGGATTCAGATACGTCACTTTTCCAAAGAGTGAGTGGTAAGATCAGACAGAATCGGTGTAGAAGTAATTTATTGGCTTGGATGGAGGATTCGTTAACCAACAAAATGCAGTCAGATGAATTAACTGCATCATTTTCTATTGGAAAATGCAATTTGTTGGGCACCATAGATTTCAGTTCTCATTCTTCAACCATTTGTGATCGACATTATTACTCGGTTGACGGGGTAGAAAATACTAAAGCTACATTTTCAGATGACTAACATTGGTGGGAAATTACTTCAGAATGATGATGCAAGAGAGTTAAAAACTATATGGATAGGTTGGGTGAATGGGCAAACATTTGGCAATGAAAATTAAAGTGGATAAATATGGGGTTATTCAAGTTGGCCAGCCTAATAAAAAGGCAAATTATTATCTAAATGGAGAGAAACTTCAAAGTGCTTAAGTGCAGAGGGATCTGGGTGTCTGATTGCACATCACAGAAAACCTGCCTGCGAGAAATGTAAGCATAATTTCAGTGTTTATTTATAAAAGGATAGAGTAGAATGGTAGGGAGTGTTGCTGTAGCTATGCAAGGTATTAGTGAGGCTGCAACTGGAGTACAGTTTGGGTGTCCTGCTGAATGAGGTATTTCCATTGGAGGCAATTCAGAAGAGCTTCATTAGATTGATTCCATATTTGAGTTGTTTGTCTTATGAAGATAAATTGAGCAGTTTAGGACTGTACTCTCGAGTTTATAACAATGAAAGGAGAGCTCATTGAGGTCTGTAAAATGCTAAACGTAATTGAAAGTGTAGATGTGGAGTGGATATTTTTTCATGTGGCGCAATCTACAATAACAGACTACAGTTTGAGGATTGAGAGATGGCAGGAAAGTGGAACAGAGGCCGCGTTGACATCAGCCATGATTGTATTCGAAGGGTTGGATTCCTGACTGATGTTCCTTGTTCATATTCAGCTTTTCGACTGTGTTACACAGTAATGGCGGAGAATTATGTATCCAACAGGAAGCAGGCACTCCGGATTAATCAGTCTAAATCACTTTGACAGAACGTCACCAGTGGTGTCACACAGTGACTAGTGCTGGGTCCTCAACTATTTACAATCTATATAAATGATCTGGAGTATGGAACAGATATAGAGATACTGAGTTTGGTGATGTCGCTGTGATAAGCAAGAGATTAAATTATCAAGAGAGAGTGGAGGGTCTACAGATAGATACAGAGTGGTAAAGGCAATGGATAATAATTTGGTAGCTGAAATATAACATGATATAATCTGTCACTTCATTTACAGGAATAATGGAAGGCAGTATGTTACTGGAATAGAGAGGGATTACAGGGGATTAATGATACTGTGTACTGGGGGGTTCACTCAGACCCGTTCAGACATGGGAGGTTTTGCTCCATCCCTGATCGTCTGCTTCTTGATGCTCCAAGTGACCCCATTGCTCTCCGTACACATGCAATGTTTTGAAGTGTTTGGTTGGTGATGGGGGATGCGATTTTCAAACGTGTATCAAAGGTCTTTATCCAAGATACATTCATTCCTTTCTACATGGAGATCTGAAGACGATGGAAATGGCTGTCTGCTTGTGAATGAAGAGGCTGTGGTTGCTGTCTGGACAGGGGTATTCAGCAACATGATGTACTGTGATGGCACGCTGCAAGATTAACACAGAGAGTGCTCCTTCAGTTCCTCTACCTCTCCCCATTGACATGGCTACTACGCAGATACCATGTGCACCATCGGGAATCCCACTATACTGGATACACTTGGCAGCTCCCTGCTGTGGGAGAAACAATGTATTTACCTCATCCACCATATATATCCTCAGTCACTGAATGGTTACATTGATGGCAACATACTGGGAGATGATGGATATGTCACCCAGTCCTGTTTGAAAAGTTCCAGAACATAAAAGCTGAATGAAACTGTGACCCGAACAGCCACTGGCATCACTGTCCTTCCCCCGTGGTGTGAACCTGCAGGACGTGTTAAAGGAGGTGTTACCGCTCTGTGATCAGCTCCTTGTTCAATCAGTGTCCCCTCACACTCTGCTCCTGGGTTAAGTGGAGCTTGTGAAGCTGTTCCTGGAAAATCCGTGGTGGACACAGCATATCCCTTTCCCCACACACACTCAGTGTGTGGTTTCAAAGCTTCCCCTCTCTGCAACCTCTGCTCCATTTGTTGTTCATGTTGCAGACCCAGATGTTGTAACTTCAGTCCCCATGCTCCATCCAACGTTGGGTCGCCAAATCCTCAGGTCTCCCTGAATGTCTGAGGCAGCTCACAGCACAACCTCCAGCAAACCATCCCCAGCTGCTGCACTAACTTTTCAATAACAGGAGTCAGTTAGAAATCCCTTGTCTATAAGTGTTGTGAACCAGACCAGATTCCCGCAAAATATTTTAAGAAGGCCGCTTAGACCCAAACCTTTCCTTATTTTGAATATAGATGGGAAGTGTGCCTTTCAGATATGTTGTGACTGGTCATATCACTCGACATTAAGCAAAATGTAATCTATTCAAATGCTTTAGTTAAAATACCATCATAGAAAAGAAATTTTTTTTGATGGCTTATATGTTGGAACAATTACACAAACAGTAGATACCGTACCTTCTTGGTATACACTGCTTGGCACAAAAATATTTTCAAATATAGATTCTTAAAGCAGTTTTCTGATCCAAGAAAAATTAAAAATGAACAGAGATCTCAGAGAGAAAAGCATCTAGGGATCATGTATTGAAACTTCCAAGCCTTCTGGGAGCCGAACAGCTTCTGAATGCTGCAGCTAAAAACAAAATGAGGGAAACTGGTCTGAGTTTTAATGAAACCGAAAGGCTTTCTCAGTTATTTATTTAAACTGTTTTCAGTCATCAGTTCTGCATCTCTGCCTTTAAAACCTCTCTTCAAAAGCAACCTAAGAGAAAATCACCTTTTTACAGTGTTAGTTTACTCACAACTCCTCCTTTAATAAAATGATCCATCAATATACAAAAATGGATTCATTTTAGACCTCCTAATCTTCCTCTATTAGTAGACTGGAATGAATATATATTACATTGACTCTGAGCATACAAATGTTCACAACTCGATTCCATTTCAGTCATTTCATTCCTGCCACAGAATGCTTTTTGTCTTTCTTCATCCAAGTCTCCACAAAATTTCAAAACTTACTTTTTCTCGCCCTCTCAACTTTATAATTTCAAATTGAATGGCAGCAAGAATAAGCTCAGTCTAAACAGACTGGTATTTTTCTCCCTAAATTTCTCCAAAAACGTTAAGGGGTCACAATCAGTGATAAAGATTTGTCTCAGGTATGTTACTGGCAATCTAAATGCTGAAATGTTGTAACACCAACACCAAGCTCAAGGCCTCCTTTCCCATTGTGGAATAAATCTGTTGGTGTTTCAACCGGACTCTCCGACCACACGTTGCATAATGGAGCACTTCTCATCTCTCCAACAGTCCTTCTGAATGACATGTCTCCTCATGTCTCAGCATAAAAGAATTACGTGCTTCTGTACCTCTTAATGCTGTAACCCACTTGCCTGCTACTCCTGGCCTATGCCAGTAAACCTTACTCTCACAGGTATCTGTTTTAAGAAGATCTCACACATTCTTCTCAATCCCTCACAGATACCAAACTTTGATTTCTGAACTCAATCATCATCATCAGCCATTTCAGTTTCTAATCTTGGCATTGTAACTCTCTGCTCTTCCACACGAGTTCTCACGACTGCAGGAAGTGAATTGTTGAACTTCTCCAAAATTAGAGTCTCTCTCAGAATGCCATAACTTTGCTTTGTTTTAATACCCTTCCCCACCTTTCAAAATTATTTTGTTAGATTCTTTCAAACACAGCGTGCGTTTAAACACGGGTGCTATTTTAGATTCCTGAAACACTGTCTGTCGGTTTTTGGCACAAGCTAATATGCACTTCAGATGGCTTTCTTCACCTCTTCCGATAGGGATGCAAATACCTATCAGCTTTGTTTGGATAAACTAAATCCACATGGTCACTAACCCCTGCACTTGTTTAGCCACTTTCTGACATGAAATTAAAAAGGCTCCCCCATCTTCTCATCAAATTTAGATAATGCCTGGATGTATTTAAACAGATTATGATCAGGCCCGTTGCTACCATAGGGTTGCTCAACCTCAGTATCCTCTAATGAAAATCCATACAAAATGAAGAGGAATTTAGAATAACTTAACTATTGGAAACCTTAACCGAAAAATGGATACAGTACGTTCTACAAATGAACTGTTCAATCTATTAACATCACCTAAACACACCCCTTGGCAAAAAGGAACATTCAGACATGCAGTCTTGCATACAATTCTCCAATCCAGGAGGAAACACCATCAAGTGAGGCTTTAGAGAGAGTAGCAGCTAGGGATAATTTACTAAAACTTCCAGCCCCTTTGGGACCCCAAGCACCCCCAAGCTGCACATGATTGTTACAGCTACAAGAAAAAGCAAACGAGAAAGCCTGGTCTGTGCGAGCTGGCCATTGTTACGACTATTTATTAAAAACCCTAAAAGCCCCGTAAGTTATTTACTTGAGCTGTTTTCAGTCGGCAGTTTGGCCTTTAAGACCTCTTACTTAAAAAAAAAAGAGAAACTAACGTTTTATTTAAAAAGTAACAGCATTGGCAGGCAATTTAGATGCCTGGTCCTTCACTCAGTGGGCATCCTCGTGTTAGTGATCGCAAGGTCACCTAAGAGGGACAACCACAAGTACAGACCAAGTTCCAAGGAAAAATCTCATAACTTCTGAAACACACCTGTCCATGGACCATCACATGGGACATACCAGGAGGTGAACAACAGCTTGACACACACCATTTCAGTATTTCTGCGCTACACCATGCCAGAACTCGATACAGTAGGGAGCCAAAACCCAAGGCCAGGGAAAGATACAGAGGGACAAAGAGATTCACATTAAAGACAGAAACAGACAGTTAATTAACTGAAAAGATGTTGTGGAAATATGTGGAAAAAGACAGGGCAGTGGGACTAACTGGACAAGTGAGATCATCGTGAGTAAAATTACAAGAATGAGCACATTGAATAAAGGCATTGTCAGCTCAGCTGAAATGGTTCGTTACATCAAATTCTGAATCTGCTTCACCGAACACCACAAACAACATAAACTGGGACAAGATGACAGCCCAGCATGGAGAGCTGTGCAGACCCTGCTTGTGTGTTGCTCAGTGAACTGCACTATCTGCCCAGCATGAGAGTATTGCAAACTTTACTATCATATGCTAACGTTCCTCGCATCAGATTACTGCCTGCAATGGGAAGGTTTGCTCTGTGTGTGTGTGCGCGATTGGCGTGATTGAATGCGAAAGTCATTGTTTAAGAAGGAACACACATGGAGGAAACTATTTTAAATACGAACAACTGGCAGGTTTTTTGTTAATCAACAGAGAGAACGAGTGAAGTTTAATGGACAGATGAGATAAAGTGTTTGAGAATGTTAAAATAAAGGCATTGCCAGACACAACAGCAACATACATCGGCGTGCACATGAATGACAGATGGATGGGAGTTTGGTGTGAGGTCGAATCAGATTTGCTTCGGCAGGTTTGAATCCTGGAGTGTCAGCAGCAGATTATTGGCTTCATTAAGAGTGTATTTCATAGCACAAGATTCAAACAGCAGATGGAATAAACCAGTGAGATACATTCCGGAGTGGTGAGTATTTCAAGTTAGAAATGTTAAGGGCTTGGTGTCAAGAATCAGCTCATAGTCAAAGGGATCTCCCACAGTTGTGACTTGTCTGCTTCAGCTGTAGATATTGGCCAGGGATGGGATGGAAACAGTGGATGGAAGTGGAGTTTGTAACCAGAGCAGTAGACGGTGACCTCTATGCTCTTAACAGCAAAGGCAATGATACAATGCATTGTGGTTCTCCCCTGAAACTGAATAGATCAACATAGAGACCCGTGAGTAACACTACCAGAGTAGAGAACGAGACAGTAATTGAACACGTTCATTGATGTAGTTAGTAGTGGTCTGCAGAGAGAATATCTGGATTGAGAGATTCAACAGGAACAATAATAGTGGCAAGATGTGTAGATTATATGAAATAACAATAATACAGTCATAACTGGTTTATTGAAAACAAAATCTGTACAGTGACACTCACCAGGAACACCAACGATAGCCAGGAAGGGATAATAAATATATTGAATAATGAGAAGAGCGTAATAGATCCGCGATGATAATGACCACCAATAAAATGCAGAAAGATACCAAACATAATCAGATAGGCTCTTGTATATTGTTGGAATATTCCAGTCTAATGTTCTCAAATTTTGATCCATTTTTTGAATAGTCCAGTCTAATGTTCTCAAATTCTGATCCATTGTTGGCACATTCCAGTCTAATGTTCTCAGATTCTGATCTCTCCTCCACCTCTCTCTGGATTTGCTTATCCCTGTCAGTGCTGTCGGTGATGCTCCCGCTCATGTTATGGAATAACACATTGAACGGAGCCCATTTATCATTAAAAGATGGAAACCCTCCACTGGCTTCATTAAAATCCATGGAGATTGGCATTAATCGCACTCACTGAACAAATAGGCTCAGTTAACCTGTTGAAAACATCACTTTTAATTTACTGGGTTTGGATGGAATGGATGAGGGTTGCTGAGGGATGGATCATAACTCTTTAAATCTTATAAATCTTTTTATTAACTTGTATATGAGAGTATTAACAGAACACTGCAGGCGTCTATATATGTTCGACTCTGATTATGAAAGGAGGCAATTATAAAATAACAGGTCGGCTGCATAAAAAAAGTCGGGTGGGAAAGTTTCTCGATACCTGAACACAAAGTGCGGTACTTATTGACCAGTGTGCGGCCACTCCTGGTTTTAATGCCCTGTTGTCAAATCCTTCCATAACCTTGAGACAGAGCATTGAGACTGCTGCTCAGGAACAGGCCGAAGCAATTCTGTCCCTATGGGCCTCTTACAGTGAGATAAGAGAAGGCCATTCAGCCCATATTAGCCTGTTGCTACTTGAAAAGGTCGAAAGCTGGAATATTGGCACGTTTTGCCGAAAGAATCATTCACAACAAAGAGATGTGTCGCTGCAGCTGTATAAAGTGTTACTGAGAGGGCACCTGGAGTACATTGTGTTGTTCGTGTTTCTGTAACTGAGAAGGGATGGACCTCCATCTGATAGAGTTTAACGGCTGCTCGGAATTGACGGGTTGCTGTCTCATTTAATGTCTCGGATCTGTTACACAGGGACAGGAGAAGGCCATGAAGCCTCTTGAGTCTATTTCAAAGGGACAAGAAGAGGTCATTCAGCCTCTCGAGTCTATTACAGAAGGACAGGAGGAGCCTATTCAGCCTTTCGAGCCTGTTACAGAGGGACAGGAGGTGGTATTTAACATTCAAGTCTGACACAGATAAATATTAGTTTTAAACTAGTTGTGGAATAGGAAAGACCTGATGTAAACATTAAAGTTTTAATTTGGACAAGGCCAATTTTGAAAGTGTTCGGCGAGCCCTGTGAAAGGCTAATTGGAATACCCTATTCACAGGTAAAAGGATGGTTGGAAAATGCAAGGCCATCAAAACGTGGTTTCAGAGAGTCCAGAGCCAACTTGTTCCTGTTCGTGAGATGGGCAAGGCTAATGGGTGCAGGGAGTGCTGGATGGCTAGATATACTGATGCTCTGGTCAATGGAAGGTAGGAGGCATATGTCAGGTAAACAGAGCTGACATGAAGTGAATCCCGAGAGGAGTTTAAGGGCAATAAGTGTATAGTCAATGGGGAAATTGGGCCAGAAAAATCTGGACATGAGATGGCTTTAGAAATAGTGTTAACAGTGCATTGAAGCAACACTACACATCCTTTAATTACAAAATATTAACTAGGGAGAGAATAGGGCACCTTAAAGATCAGTAAGGCTGCCTATGTGTGGAACTATAGGAGATGGAAGGGATACTAAACAAGTATTTTTCCTAGTATTTAATGTAGAAGAGGT
>NW_027310326.1:0-100000 GCF_047496795.1 Chiloscyllium punctatum
ATCTATTAATGCCCCAGCTCTTTCCTCTCTCCCTTCCCTCAGTAATCTGGTGTAGATATTGGCTGCCTTTCTGCGGCAACGAGCCATGTAAATGGAATCAATGGTTGGGATGTTAGAGTCCGTGTTGGTCAGAGCTGTGCACCCAACCTTCTGTAGTGTCTCACGGTCCTGAGTCGAGCAGTTGCCGTACCTGGCTGTTATGCACCTGGACAGTACGCCCTCACTGGTGCATCTGTAGAAGTAGCGCATGCTGAATTTCCTGAACCAACTGAGGAAGGAGAGGCATTGTTGAACCTTCCCGACTGTCGGACCTATGTGAGAAGTTCAGGACAGGTTGTCAGTTATCATCAGTCCGAGGGACTTGATGCTCTGCACTCCCTCAAACGGTTGATGTAGATGGAGTGTGTTCCCTTTCTTTCTTCCTAGAGTCAATGATCACTCCTTTACGTTTACAGGATTAGAGAGAGGTCATTATCAATATACCATGCTACCAAGCCCTATATCTCCTTTCTACATTCTGACGCGTTGTTGTTTGATATCCGTACTGCTATAGTGATGTCATCAGCGAACTTGTAGCTGGCGTTGTTTGGAATTTGGAAATTCAGCCGTGGGTGTACAGGGAGGACATTAGTGAGCTGAGGACACAACCTTGGGAGTACAGGGAAAACTGTAGGGGGCTGCAGAAACAACCGTGTGTGTGCATGGAGGACAGTGGGGGCTCAGGACACAACTGTGGGTGTTCAGGGAGTTCAGTAGTTGGCCTGGGCACAGCCTTGAGTGTATAGGGAGTACACTAAGGGGCTGAGGGCACAGCCGTGGGTGTACAGGGAGGACATTAGGGGGCTGAGGAAACAACCGTGGGTGTACAGGGAATACAGTAGGGGGCTGAGGACACAGCTGTGGGTGTACAGGGAGGGAGTATGTTAAGTGGCTGAGGGCACTGCCATGGGTGTATAGGTAGTACAGTCGGGAGCTGAGGGTACTGCCGTGGGTTTACTGGGAGTATTGTCGAGTGTTGCGAACATATCCTTCAGCAGCTTTAGTGTTGAATGTTATTGTGGAGGAAGTGATTTTACCGATCTTCATGATTGTGGTCTGTGGGTCAGAAACCTGAGGATCCAGTTGCAGAGAGTCGAACCGAGACCAAAGTCGCGGAGTTTTGTGATTAGTCTGTCAGGGAAAATGATTTTGAAGGTGGAGCTTTTGTCAATGAGCAGGAGCCTGGTGTAGGTGTCCTTGATGTCCAAATATTCCAGGGATGCGTGCAGGGCTCGGGTATAGTATCCGTTGAGAACCCGTTATATTAGTCGGGCAGCAGGTCAGGCTGGGAGACTGGAGTGGGTGTAGGCAAGGACCAGCCTCTCAAAGCACTTTATGATTATTGAGGTGGGAGCCACAGGGTGGCAGTCTATAAGGGCACGGTCCATGTGTTTTCTCACTTACCAGGATAATGTTGACCTTCTTGAATCAGGTTGGGACTTCGGCTTCAGAAGGAAGAGTTTTACTAGGTTTGCAGATGATACAATGATGATTGGATGGGCAGGTGATATTGTGGAAGTGGGGAGGCTGCAGAAAGGCTTGGACAGGTTAGGACACTGGGAAAACACATGGCTGATGGAACACAACATGGGAACGTATGAGATTATGCACTTCAGTAGGCGGAATACAGGCAGACACTATGTTCTAAAAGGCTTCATGAAATCTGAAGCACAAACAAAGTTTGGAGTCCTCGTCCTCTCTTACGGTTAATGTGCAGGTTCAGTTGGCAGATCAGAAAACAAGTATAATGTTAACATTCATTTCAAGAGAGTGAGAATACCAGAGCGGAGACATTCTGCTGAGAATGCAATGGGCTATGATCAGACGGCTTTTGGATTATTATGAGCTGTTCTGGGGAAGGATCTACGGGTGTTGGACATGATCTATCCTGGGAATGATGCCTTGTTATATGAGCGGCAGTTGAGGGCTCTGTGTCTGTACTCAATGGAAATTAGAAGAATGGGGGGGGGGGCGCATCTGATTGAAATTGATCAATTACCGCAAAAATTGATACAGTTAGAGTACAGAAGATTTTTCCACTAATCTTAGAGACTATGACAAAATGGCACAGTTTCAGAGTGAAGAGATAGGCATAATGGCCCAACAAATTGATATATCTCATGCCCTTATGGTCATACAGTATATTATTCAATGCAGAATTGTAAGTCTCTGACGTGCTCTTGTAACCCTTGTATCTGTACGTTGATTTGACTTCTGGTCAGTGGTAACCCCTGTAAAATGGACGGTGGTAGGATACAGTGTTAACCAGTAGCGCAGTAATATGTTGAATATAAGCGGCTATCTGTGAGTCTCATCTACCGGGAGTACATTGTCTCTACGATTATTGTTATTTTCAGTCTGGCACTTTTGAAGGATCGATCCTGTTACGCTAATATTGTTGCATTTAACAGAACAGGTGCAATTTATCACAGCACTCAGCAACAATATGTCATTGAAGACTGAACACCTATCTAATAACAGAAAGGTCTAAAATGTTAGTATCAGAAACACTGCTTTCCTGTTCGTGTTCAAATCAGACAACCTGTCCCATCGAGGTGCCCCACTTGGAACTTTTTAAACTTATTTTTTGGTTATGAGAATCACTGGATGGGCCCATAATTTCTTGTCCGTCCCTAGTTGCCCCCTTGAGAAGGTGGTGCTAAGTTGCCTTCTTGTACCGCTGCAGTCCATCTGCTGTGCGTTGAACCACAATGCTATAAGGTATGGAATTCCAGCGTTTTGACCCAGCAACAGTGAAAAAAATGGTGATATATTTTCAACTCAGGATGTTGACTGGTTTGGAGCGGAGCTTGAAGGTGGTGGCGTTCACAAAAGCCTGCTGCATTATCATTCTACATGGAAGTGCTCGAAGGAGTGGAAGGTGCTTTCTGAGGATCTTTGGAGAATTTGTGCAGCGCATCTTGTCGATAGTATACACTGCTCCGACTGACCGTTGCTGGTGAGTGGAGTGAAAGCTTGTGGAAGTGGTGCTAAGCAATTGGACTGATTTGTCCTTGATGGTGTCAAGCTTCTTCAGTGTCGTTGTGGCTTCACTCATTCAGGCAATTGGGGAGTATTCCATCTCACTCCTGACTTGTGCCTTGCAAATGGTGAACATGCTTTGGGAAGACAGGAGGTGAGTTACTTGCGCAGTATTCCTAGCCTCTGATATGCTCTTATGTTTACGTGGCGATTCCAGCTAAGTTTCTGGTCAATGGTAACCCCAAGTGTATTGATGGGGGGGCGGGAGTTTAATGACAAATATGCTGCTGAATACCAAGTGGTTATATTGCTTCTTACCGGTGATGGTAATTGTCAGGCATCTGTGTGGTGCGAGTGTTGCTTGTCACTTGTCAGCCCAAGCCTGGATATTGTCCAAATCTTGTTGCATTTTGGCAAGGACTGCTTCCATACCTGAGCATTTGCGAATGGTGATGAACATTGTGCAGTCATTGTCGGATATTCCCACTTCTGAACTTATGATGGAGAGATGGCCATTCATGAAGAAGCAGAATATGTTTGGACCATCCGGAGGGCCACTGAAGATTTTAAATAATATGGTGAGGAAACGTCTGAAAATGAACATTCCAGTTCATGGAGCAAACCTTTATTCGCATTATCCTGAGGGACTACTGCAGAGATATTCTGAAACTGAGATGACTGACCTCCAACAACAATGACCTTTTTCCGATGTGTCAGGTATGACTCCAATAATGAAGTACTTGCTCGCAATATCCTTTTTGCTTGGGTTCCTTGATGCGAAATTTAAAAGTATGCAGCCTTGATTTCAAGTGCTGGAATTCAGTTCATTTTTCTATGTTTGAACAAAAGCTGTGCTGAGGTCAGGAGCTGAGTGGCCCCGGTGGAACCCAAAATGGGCGTCACTGAGCAGGTTATTGCTGAGCAGGTGCTGCTAGATAGCACTGTTGATGAGTCCTTCCATCACTTTATTGATGATGGAGATTAGAATGATGAGGCGATATTTCTGGGTTGAATTGCCCTGTGTTTTATGTACAGAACATATTTGAGCAGTTTTTTTTCCCATTGTTGCACTCTCTTTTGCACTAGGGTTAATCCTCTGGCTTGATGGGATTTTTGAGTGGTTTATATGCTGGGCCATGACATTACAGATTTTGCTGGAGTATAGTTCTTCTGCTATTGATGATCACAGCATCTTATGGATGCTCAGTCTTGAGTTGCTAGATCTGTTGGAAGTCTGTGCCATTTAGCATGGGAATAGTGCCACACAACACAATAGAGTTTATTCTCAATGTGACCGTGAGACTTTGCCTGCTCAACAACAGGTGCGGTGGTCTGTTTTACCGATGCTGTCATGGACAGATGCACCTGCAGTTGGTAGGTCAGGTATCTTTTTTCCCTCTCGTTCATTCCCTCACGAACTTCTGCAGGCCCAATCTAGAAGCTATGTCCTGTAATACCCGACCAGCGTGATCAGTAGTACTGCTGCCAAACCATTCTTGGTGGTTGACTTTGAAATTCCTCAGCCAGAATACACTTTGTGCCCCTTTTCACAGTGAGTGCTTTCTCCAAGTTCTGTTCAACGTGGAAGAGTACTGATTCAACTGAGGAATGACGTTACATGATAATCAGTAAGGCTGCTTTGCCCACGTTTAATTTAAAGTCATGGGGCTTCTTTGGGTCCGGAGTTAATTTTGGGGACTCGCAGAGCAACCACCTCCAGAATGTATCGCACTGAGCTGCTCTTTCTGATGGATCGGTCTTCACCTTGGGCCAGAACATATCCAGTGATGGTGATGGTGGTGTCTGGGGTATTTCTGAAAGGTATAATTTCGTGAGCATGACTATGTCAGGCTGTTGCTTGACTAATCTGTAAGCCGGTTATCGCAATATTGGCACTAAGCCCTCAGATGTAAGAACATAGAACATAGAACTGTACAACACAGAACTGGCCCTTCAGCCCACGATGTTGTGCCGACCATTGATCCTCATGTGAGGTAAACCTAATGTACGAACCCTCAAATGTCTGTGACCATATGCATGTCCAGCAGTCTCTTAAATGTCCCCAATGACCCTGCTTCCACAACTGCTGCTGGCAATGCATTCCATGCTCTCAAAACTCTCTGCGTAAAGAACCCGCCTCTGACATCCACTCTATAATTTCCGCCAAGCGGCTTTAAACTGTGACCCCTTGTCTTAGCCATTTCTGCCCTGGGAAAAAGTCTCTGGCTATTGACTCTATCTATGCCTCTCATTATCTTGTTCACATCAATTAGGCCCCCTCTCTTCCTTCTTTTTCTCGAAAGAAAAGTGTCCAAGCTCAGTCAACATCTCTTCATTAGATAAGCCCTCCATTCCAGGCAGCATCCTAGTAAACCTCCACTGAACCCTCTCCAAAGCATCCACATTTTTCCTATAATAGGGCGACCAGAACTGGATACAGTATTCCAAGTGTGGTCTAACCAAAGTTTTATAGAGCTGCAACAAGCTCTCACTGCTTTTAAACTCAACCCCCCTGTTAATGAAAGCCAAAACACCATATGCTTTCTTAACAACTCTGTCCACTTGGGCGGCAATTTTAAGGTATCAATGTACCTGCACACCAAGATCTCGCTGTTCATCCACACTACCAAGAATCCTGTCTTTAATCCTGTACTCAACTTTCATGTTCGACCTTCCAAAATGCATCACTTCGCATTTATCCAGGTTGAACTCCATCTGCCACCTCTCAGCCCATCTCTGCATCCTGTCAATGTCATGCTGCAGCCTACAACAGCCCTCTATACTGTCAACGACACCTCCAACCTTTGTGTCGTCAGCAAACTTGCTAAGCCATCCTTCAATCTCCTCATACAAGTTATTATTAAAAATTACAAATGGTAGAGTCCCAAGAACAGAGCCCTGTGGAACACCACTCAACACTGACTTCCAGGAAGAATACTTTATTTCCGCTACCACTCGCTGTCTTCTGTCGACCAGCTAATTCTGTATCCAGACAGCTAAATTCCCCTTTATCGCATTCCTCCTGACTTTCTGAACGAGCCTACCATGTGGAATCTTATCAAATGCCTTGCTGAAGTCCACATACAACAAATCCACCGCTCGAACCTCATCAACTTGTCTAGTAACATCCTCAAAGAACTCAATAAGAATTGTGAGGCATGACCTGCCCCTAACAAAGCTGTGTTGACTGCATTTAATCAAGCCATGCTCTTCCAGATGGTCATAAATCCTATCCCTCAGAATCCTTTCTAACACCTTGCAGACGACAGATGTGAGACTTACTGGTCTGTAATTGCCGGGGATTTCCCTATTTCCTTTCTTGAAGAGAGGAATTACATTTGCCTCCCTCCAGTCCTCAGGTACGGATCCAGTGGAGAGCGAGGATGGAAAGATCTTTGCAAGCGGCGAAGCAATCACATTTCTCGCTTCCCAAAGCAGCCGGGGCCAAATCTTGTCTGGCCCTGGCGACTTGTCAATCTTAATGGTTGTCAAACTTTTCAGCACATCAGCTTCCTCAACCTCTATCCGTTCCAGCATGTTTACCTGCTCCTCAATGGTTTCATTCACTACAAGGTCCTTTTCTTTAGTTAAACAGAAGCAAACAACTCATTTATGGCTTCCCCTACCTCCTCAGACTCTATACACAAGTTCCCTATGATATCCCTGATCGGCCCTACTGTTTGTTTGATTATTCTCTAATTCCTCACATACGTGTAAAACGCTTTTAGATTCTCCCTAATCCTTCCTGCCAAGCCTTTTTCCTTCCCCCTCCTGGCTCTCCTCAGGCCATTTTTGAGCTCCTTCCTCGCCTGCCTGTAATCCTCTAGAGCTGAGCAAGACCCTTGCTTCCTCCACTTTACGTAAGCTGCCTTCTTTCTTTTGACGAGAAACTCCTCCGCTCTCATCATTCAAGGTTCCTTTATCTTACCCTTTCTTGCCTGTCTCAGAGGAACACATTTATGCATCACTCGCAACAACTGTTCCTTAAACAGTCTCCACATGTCTATAGTGCCCTTTCCATGGAACAATTGCTCCCAGTCCAAGCTTCCCAACTCACGTCTGAAAGCATCATGTTAGTAAGGAGGACTTTGCAATTTCGACAGTGATGTTTCCAAATGACTTTTTCGGTGGTCAGATCGATACCTGTTGGTCCACCCGGTTTTATTTCTTTGAGATTTTGAATAGATTGATATAACTGAATGATACGCTGGACCATTTCAGAGGGCAAGTGAGAGTCATCACATTACTTTGTGTCTGGACTGAGGATAAACGATTACTTGATTGGAGGATATTAGTGAACCAAATGGATTTTTTTTCTGACAATCGGCAATGATTTCATTCTCATCAGTGTATTCTTAATTCCAGCTTTTTAAAAATTATTGAACTGAAGTTCCACCATCTGCAGTGGCGGGATTCGAACCTGGGTCCAGAGAATAAGAGCTGAATTTCTGGATTGATAATCTAGCGATTATACCATGAGGCCTATTTGGAACCAAATGTAGTACTCAGCTGCTATTTCTTGTGTTGCCCTGTTTTTCTTTCATTGCTTGTGTTTATCTGGATCCTCAACCTTCATTAAATCCTGATTGAAATCCACCGTCATGAATGTCTTCTGGACTGCTCGAATTTCATTCAGTCTATTTTGTTTGCAAGACATTTCAAGGCAGCTGCACATCAGAGAAGAAAAGGAAGAGATAATGGGTGATTGTGCACTGTACCTGTCACCGCACCAGCTTATCTGACCAGGCACCTAAAGTATTTATTGTGGATCAGAGAACTGCCGAATTATTATAACACCGATGGAGGTCTGTCAACCCATTGTGGGGTCACAAGCACTTCAACTGCACAATTGGAGATACAATATATGGAGATAGCTGGTGTGAGAGAGAAATCAACAGATGTGGTGATTCTGTTCGCCGAGCTGGGAATTTATGTTGCAGACGTTGCGTCCCCTGTCTAGGTGACATCCTCAGTGCGTGGGAGCGTCCTGTGAAGCGCTTCTGTGATGTTTCCTCAGGCATTTATAGTGATTTGTCTCTACCGCTTCCGGTTGTCAGTTCCAGCTGTCCGCTGCAGTGGCCGGTATATTGGATCAATGTGTGCTTATTGATTGAATCTGTGGATGAGTGACAAGCATCTAAGAATTCCCTGGCTGTTCTCACAAATCTTCTCACAAACTTTGAAGAAATAAACAGAGAAAAAGAAAGTGAAGTGAGATAAACTGAGAGAGGATAGAAAGGGGAGCGATTGACTGAGTGGGAGAGGAAGAGGTGTTAGATGAGGGTGAAGTCAGATAAATCAGAAGACAGCATGAGTGTAGATAAATACGGACAGAAAGAAGTTGGAAGTTTTACTTAGAGATTCCTCTGAACTGCAAGCCCTTTGTCTGGGTGCCATACTCTGTGACCGCTGGCTGTCATCCCAGATCATTTCTTTCCAATAATATCACAGAGCTGGGTTACTGACATCTAAGCAGAACCCAATAGATCAGTAGATTAGTTCCATGGCGAAGGTGGATTTTTTAAATAAACCATGCCATGAGCAGCAGGAAATGATAACCGCACCCAAAACTCCCACTCCATCTCCAGATACTGTGTGAGAGACTGGGCCAGAGAATCTAGTGAGGGGTATCACTGACAGAGGGGAAATCAGCAGCTCCGCTGTGGATCAAATAATGATTGATAAAGTTTACACACCAGTATCCTAGTTTTCTAATCCACGTTTCAGTTTATATATCTCAATATCAGGAGTGCATTTTAACAATCTTATCTCTTTGTACTTTGCATATTTTGGTCTGTATAGAAAATCATTTTGTCCCTGTATTTTGTATTGCATAAATACATTTCATTAATATTGTCTCTGCTAATTTCTCATTGTAGACGTATCCTTGACTCTGTTTTCATATGAGTTATAAAGAGTAACGTTCCAATAGTGAAAACTGGGGAACATCAATGTACCTCTTCCCATTTTGAACAGCCATGTCCCCCAGTCCACTCCATCTTCTGTCTTTTCCCCAATGTCAAAATTACAATGTAATTGAAGTCAGTAGATGATACTTCATCACAGTTCCTTAACATTGATAACGTCAACATCCACGCTTGCCCTCTCTGATACTTGAATAACAATCTGAATTTTATTTGTCACGTACAATTCTCTGTTAACATATGCATGCCGTTTGATTGTTATAAACATATTGCCATCAGATCATGGACAGATGTTCTCTCAATGTTTTAGTGATTTTGCGATGACTGATCAGTAATTATAGGATTTATTTCCCCATTTATGAGCAGAGAAACATGTTTATGTTCAGTTAAACCTCTGGAATTACCTCTATATCCAAGGCAGACTGAATGATTACACACAATCAATCTGCCACCTCCGACATTCCTTCCTTCAGTCACACTCACATATCACATCCTGAATGTATCAATGTTCAAAGTTATTTTGAATTTTAGTAAAACATTATCAAATTGAAAAGGGTTAGCTGGAGCTATTTGTTCAGCGATTGTGATTATATGAGTCTCCATGGATCCTATGCGTCCGCAGAGAGTTTCCCTCTTCTATCAATAAGGGAACGCATTCCATGTGTTATCCCATATTCTGAGCGGGAGCATCACCCACACTAGTAACACGGATCAGCAGCTTCAGAGAGAGAAGGAGGAGAGATCAAAATCTGGAAACATTAGACTGGATGTTTCAACAATAGATCAGGATCTGAGAACATTCGAATGGAAATTTCCAGCAATGGACAGGAGTTTATCCTGGGGTCTTTTCTGGCTTTTCCAGCCTTGGATATCATTAACATCGTGTGTTGAAGATGCACTGATGGTTATTCAAGCTGGTTA
Organism: Chiloscyllium punctatum; assembly: GCF_047496795.1. Taxonomy (NCBI): domain Eukaryota; kingdom Metazoa; phylum Chordata; class Chondrichthyes; order Orectolobiformes; family Hemiscylliidae; genus Chiloscyllium; species Chiloscyllium punctatum. The sequence goes on from NW_027310326.1 coordinate 9,867, forward strand.
CTATCCTATCCTTGCTATAGTTGGTGTTCCTGGTATGTCACTCAATCTGTCTAGTGAAACGGTCTGAACTGAATTGATGGTTATGATATGGAAATTTTGGAAAGGTGCAAGTCAATGTTTTCAGTTCCAATCAAAGAGTCCATTCTTTACAAATTATAACTAGCAAATGGTTATTTAAATATTATGCACCAATATGCGGGGATGAAACAGACTGTTCTCCATGATTCATTTTCTCCTGCACAAGTTTACATTTCCATATCCACCCACTCACCAATCCAGTTCAGTACCGCCACCATGACATCCCAGTCTCCTCCTCAGCCGGAGTACAACTCTTGAATAAACCATTGTTTGTGCCTTTGTTAATCTCCGTATGTAGCTGTTTCAAGTCCCTTCTTACCACGTGTCCATTGCAAAATAATTGCACTTGAGATGTTTACGTTGTTCCCTGCACAGAATTAGAAAGATGGAAAGACAGTGTATGGTGGTTACTTCACTGGCTCATAATCTAGAGCCACAAAATTATAATCTGTTGATATCGGCTTGCCTCATGCCCATTAGAGAAGGCAATGGGTCATTCTTCTCTGGTCAGGTCTCTGTGTGACTGCAAACCCACAGCACTGTGTTTTACTCTTTACTGTCCTGTGGAACAGCTGAACCAGCCACTGAGTTCAAGGCTGGCATAACATGCTGGCCTGACCAGGGCTGCACACATCCCGTGAGGGAAGACCAAAATGAAAGATAACTCCCTTCCTCTGCCTGTATCCCACATTCCTGCAGGTGAATTCCATTCAGGTAGGTGGCCATTCACTATTTTATATGTATTCTTTGTGATTGGGTCTCTCCCCAAGAGTGATGTCCATCTCTATAGGCATCTCTGGTGCTGGCTTTATTGATGTTGACCTACAGATGTAAGGATGTTTTAAATTCCAACTCAGTGACAGTGCATCGTAAATGAATGGCTTCCTGTGTCACATGAAGGAAATGGAGCCAGCTAAGTGAGGGACAGGAATTATTGTGTTCAACTCTGAGAGTGTTGTTGAGGCAGTGTTTGGGGTATTGTGGACAGATTTTATCTCCTTTATAAGGAGTGATCTCCTTATCACAGAAAGAATAAACAGGAGTTCCACCGGATTAATCCCTGGGATGATGGCACCATGAGGAGTGAGTGAAGGTTGATCTGTCACGCTGTGAGATAATAAGAGGTGATTGCAGTGAACCTTGAGAGGAATGGACAATCACTCCTTCTATTCTAAACAGACAATGGGAAGGTGATAAATTCCATCACTTTTGTTTCACTCAGGATGCATGAATCTGGATAGTTTAAGTGCCTCTGAGGACGTTACGCCTACCCACCACAACCCCCAATCCCCACAGTGATTGAGAGAGACAGAGAGGTTCATGTTTTGAATAAACTCTCCCCACATTTATACAGTACAGTTGGTGTGTGATCCTGCACTGAATGTCATATTATCCACCACCCCGACAGCAGCCACAATACTGTCATTCTAAAACAGTTCACTATTCCCACCAGCTACTGACATTCATGAAGGACATTAATCCATATTCTCAGAGATGCAAGGTGCCTCCTTAAGGTTTAGACCATAAGACTATAAGATATAGGAGCAGAAATTAGGCCAGTTTGCTGATCAAGTCTACACCACCATTCAATCATCACTGCTAAGTTTCTCAAGCCCATTCTCCGACGTTCTCCCCATAACTCTTGATGCCCTGGATAATGAAAAAACTATCACCACCTCAAATATACTCAATGACATGGCCCCACAGCCTTCTCTGGCAATAAATTGCAAAGAATCACCATTCCCTGGTTAAAGAAGTCTCCTTATCAACGTTCTAGAAGGTATTCGTTTTAAACTAAGGCTGTGTCCTTGGTTCCTAGTCTCTCCTACCAATGGAAACATCGTATGAACATCCACACTGTTCAGGTCATTCAGTATTCTGTATGTTTCAATTACATTTCCCCTCTTCCTTCTAAACTATATCAAGTATAGACTCAAACATTCCTCACACAATAAACTTTTCACTCCTACGACTGTTCCCCTGAAAATGTTCTGAACACGCTCCAGGGACGATACATCCTTCCTGAGATATGGGGCTCAACAGTGCGCGCAACACTCCAAATGTAGTCTGACCAAAGCTGTATACTGCCTGTTCTTATATTCAATTTCTCTCGTAATAAATGCCATCAATAATAACTGAAACTGCCCTCCTAACTACTACCTCAATCTACAAGCTAACCTTAAGAGAACCCTGCACCTTAACTCCCAAGTCCCTTTGCACTTCAGATTTCTGAATCTTCTCCCCATTGAGGAAATAGACCATTTCCAACGTCACACTTTCCGACATTGGAATGCATCTGCCAACCCCTTTACCTGGCCAACTCCTTCTTCAGCCCCTCCGCCTCCACTCTCCGACCTGACTCTCGACTTATCTTTGTTTCGTCTGCAAACTTAGCCAGAGTGCCCTCAGTCCATCATCTAGACTGTTAACGAATAAGGTAAAAAGTTATGGTCCCAACACTGTGCCTTGCAGACCACCACTTGTCACCTGCTGCCATCCTGAGAAGGACCATTTTATCCCCACTCTCTGCTTTCTGTCGGACAGACAAGCTTCTGTTCATGCCTCTAACTTGCCTCTAACACCACGGAACCTTATCATACTCAATCATCTCCTTTGTGACACCTTGTCAAAGGCCTTCTTGACGTCCAGGTGGATAACATCCATTGGCTGTACTTTATCGAGCCTGTTCATTTCTTCTTCAAAGATTTCCAACAAATTTGATGGAAATCATGCTGACTTATCCTTGATGGAATCATGCTGACTTTGCCCTATTTTACCAAACTCTTCCATGTATTCAGAAATCTCATTCTTCACAATGGATTCCAGGATCTTACCCATGTCAAAAGTTAAGCGTTTTATTTTCTCTTTTCTTCCTTACTCCCTGGGTAAAAACAGATGTCACGTTAGTGGGTTTCCAATGCTCTGGGATCGTTCCTTTCTCGAGTGATTCCTGAAAAATCGCCATCATCACGTCAACGAACTCTTCAGCTATCTCCCTTATAACACAGGGATTTAATCCCTCTGGTTCAGGTTATTTAACCAACTTTAAGCCATTCAGCTTTTTTCTAGCATGTTCTCAATGGTGGTGGCCACCATACTAAGCTCTAGCCCCTCACTCTCCTGAATGTTTGAGACATTATTCGTGTCTTCCACCATGAAACTGATGCAAAGTAATTATTCAATTCCTCGGCCATTTTCTTGGCCCCCACTACTATCTCTGAAGTGTCATTTTCGATCAATCCAATGCCCTCTTTTGCCTTTCTGTTATATTTTATATATCGAAAGAAACTCTTACAGACTTCTTTATCTTACTGACTAGCTTACCCCCATATTTAATAATCTCCTTCTATATTTTACTTTGTTTGCCCTCTGTTTTGTCTTTGGAAGTTTCCCAACTTTCTGGTTTCCCACTGCACTTTGCCACATTATATCCTTTCTCTTTTGCTTTTATGCTATACATGACTTCCTTCGTCAGACATACTTACCTCATTCTCCATGTACCATGCCACTTTTTACTCGGGGTATATCTCTGCTGCATCATGAATAACACCAAAAATCTCCTGCCATTGCTGCTTCACTGTCTTTCCTGCTGGGCCCTTCTATCAGTCAATTCTACCCAACTCCTCTCTCATGCCTCTATCATTGCCTTTATTCAGCTTTAATACCGTTACCTCTGATTCTAAATTCTCCATCTGAAATTGCAGAGTAAATTAAATCATATTATGATTCACTGCCTCCTATGATTTCCTTCACCTTAAGCTCCCTCATCTAGTCTGCCTGCACAAGCTGCTCCAAAAAGCTATCTCATAGACATTCTACAAATTCCTTTTCATCCAAACCACCATCAACCTGAATTCCCAGCCCACCTCCGTAATGAAAACCCACATGATTACTGTAACTTTGTATTTCCTACACATCTTTCTAGCTCCTGTGTATCTTGCACCCCAGCTCCTGACTACTGTTTGGTGGCCTGAACTGAACTCTAACTACTTTTTTTTAACCATTGTGATTTCTCAATTCTACCGACACAAACTCTATAACATTTGACCTTACTTCATTTCTTATTATTGATTTAATTTCATTTCTTAATAATAAGACAAACCCATCCCCTCTGTCCAACTCCCTATCTTTTTGATAGGATGCATATCCTTGAATATTCAGCTCCCAGTCCTGATCCTCTTGCAGCGACGTCTCCCGTGATGGCGACCTGCCAATTTGTGTATGAGTCACAAGTTTATTTACCTTATTCGTTATACTGCATGCTTTCCGATATAACAGTTCAACCCTGTATTAGCCTTTCCTCTTCTCATTGTTATTTGTTTTTCCTGTGTGTTTGAAGTTTGATTACTAACACTTTCCATGCTCTCTGCGTCTCTGTCGGAGATTTGAATAACTTAGTGTCATAGAGTCATAGAGATTTACAGCATGGAAACAGACTCTTCGGTCCAGCCCGTCCATGCCGAACAGATATCTCAACCCAATCTAGTACCACCTGCCAGCACCCGGCCCATATCCCTCCAAACCCTTCCTATTCATATACCCATCCATATGTCTCTTAAATTTTGCAATTGTACCAGCCTCCACCACTTCCTCTGGCAGCTCATTCCATACACGTACCACACTGTGTGAAAATGTTGCCCCTTAGGTCTCTTTTATTTCTTTCCCCTCTCACCCTAAAACTATGCCTTCTAGTTCTGGACTCCCCGACCCCAGGGAAAAGACTTTGTCTATTTGTCCTATCCATGCCCAACATAATTTTGTAAACCTCTATAAGGTCACCCCTCAGCCTCCGACGCTCCAGGGAAAGCAGCCCCAGCCTGTTCAGCCTCTCCCTGTAGCTCAAATCCTCCAACCCTGGCAACATCCTTGTAAATCTTTTCTGAACCCTTTCAAGTTTCACAACATCTTTCCGATAGGAAGGAGACCAGAATTGCATGCAATATTCCAACAGTGGCCTAACCAATGTCCTGTATAGCCGCAACATGACCTCCCAACACCTGTACTCAATGCTCTGACCAATAAAGGAAAACATACAAAACGCCCTCTTTTTGAGTTCTGCAGTCTTACCCCTCCTTTAATTCGGTTTTTCTAATTTTCCCTAAACTGACACCACCCCACCCCCATTTAACTTAAAGTCCAGTCTGCAGCCCTAGTTATGCGGTTTGCTCGGACTCTAGTCCCAACACGGTTAAGATGAAGACCGTCGGATCGGAACAGTGCCCTCCTTCCCCAGTACTGGTGTCAATGTGCCATGATACAAATTCATTTCTCTCACATCAAACTTTGAGCCACGCATTTTCCTGCGGACCCTGTGCTAATTAGCTCATGGCTCAGACCGTAATCCAGAGATGATTTCCTTTTTGATTCAGTTTTCTAATTTAGCTCCGAGCTCTTCGTATCCCTTAGCAGAACCTCTGCCCTAGTTTTATCTCTTTCGTTAGTACCTACAAAGACCACGACCAATGGATCTTTACCCTCCCACTCCAAGTTCCTCTGCAGCCCAGATGAGGTATCCCTTACCCAAACACCAGTAGGTAATGCAACTTTCAGGACTCTCAATCCCGATCACAGAGAACAGTCACTATGCCGCTAACTATACTATCCCCAATTACAATTACATTTCTCTTCGCTTGCCCCACTTGAAAGCTTCCCTCAACTCGGTGTGTGGCCAATATGCTCATCCTCCCTGCAGTCCCTATTTCTATCCACACAGGGAAGAAAACTCTTGAACCTGTTAGACACGGACAGGGGCTGAGGTTTCCTGCAACTCTACCTCCTGGATCCCTCTATCTGCCTCACTCACAGCCAAACCCTCCGTTTTCTAACCACTGGCTGAATTTGAGTCAGTTGATCTAAGGAGTGTAACTCTCCTGAATCACAGCATCGCGGGAACTCTCCCCCTCCCTGATGCCTCGCAATGTTTGAAGCTCAAACTCTAGCTCATCGACTCAGAGCCAGAGTTCTTCTAGCTTGCAACGTTTACGCCAGACATGGTCACTGGGATCCACAGTGGGGTCGACCACTCCGACATCATAGAGAAACAACACATCACCCGACCCTCCATCCTTATTTTAATTAACCAGTATTGAATTGTTCCTTTACAATTTTTAATTGTTTTTGTACATCTGCTTATGCAAGTTGTAACCAATAAATTAACATGATTCAATTTAACACAGATTCAAATTTAACCCACTCCCTATTAGCAAATCGGATCACATTCTCCCTTTTGTCAAACCTGCTCATTATCTTCTGAAAGAATTCTGACAGACTTGTCAGTGGGACCACTCCTTGATGAAGCCATGCTGACTCAGCCCTATTTTACCATGCACCTCCAGGTACTCTGCAATCTCATTACTAGCAATGCACTCTAAATCCCGATTAACGACCGATGCCAGGCTAAACTGACCTATTATTTACTGTATTTTGCCTTTCTTCCTTCTTACACAGAGATTTTACATTATCCATTTTCCAGTTCTCTGGGACTCTGTCTGATGATAGTTATTCCTGAACAGTCATGACCAATGGTTTCACAATCTACTGCGCTAATTCCTTCAAAACTTTGGTTGTTATCTGTCCAGTCTGTGTGATTTATCAATTTTCAAACATTGCAGCTTCCCAGTACCTTCTACTCAGCGCCGATCATTACATCCATCCCTCACCCTTGACTCGCTTGAAGTTCTGGAATGTTCGTAGTGTCCACCATTGTGAGGATTGATGGAAAGTACCTTTTCAGTTCATTCTCCAATTCTTTGTTCTCCATTTCTCTGCAGTCAGCTTCAATTTCTGGTTGCCCAATGTTCACTCTCCCCTTTCATACATCTTAACAAAACTCATGCAATCTCCTTTTCTTAAGCGAGCTAGTTTACATGTTTCTTGTTCACTGCTTTCTTGCTTCTTAAATTGTAATCTGCTGCTGTATAAAGGCTTCCCAATCTTAGACAGGCTGAGTGAGAGCATTCCAGTTAACTGACTGTTGAAAATATATTAATGGAACTAGACTAATCCTCTTGCCCATCATTGTATAGCGTGGTGGCACAACACTGCTGCCTCACAGGGTCAGGGACTCGGGTTCAATTCCAATCTCTGGACCCTTTCTTTGTGGAGTTTTTGCAATCTCCCCGTGTCTGCATTGGGAGGATTAACTACTTTCTCTCTTCACAATATGTTTCTGTGTTTGTTTCAGGTTTCTGCCATCTACAGTATATTTGCTTGTGTTTGATAGAGAATTGCTGCAAGTATGACGGCTTTATTGTAAAAGTGGCTCTGGTGCTCGGGCTCCCCGAGTACTTGGGAATCTTGCCCAGCTACTTATGTGAGTGCATGTCCCTGATTACCTACTCTGTCTCTCTCAATCCCTGAGTCCATCCGTCACTGCATGCAGCCTTTCATCAAGCCACCCCTAGATTCCCCACACTCCATCGCCTGGCACTGGATGCTCCCTATGCAGGGAGCACACAAAGACACTGGCCACTTTCTGAACTGCTAGGGATGCGGGGTAAAGACCCTGACATTTAAAAGAACAGAATAGCTAAAATCCAATTGAACAGCAAAGAATAGTAAACAGGCTGAATGGCACCCATCTGTTCTGACATTTTCTGGTCTTTTGGACTAACTTCTTTTTATCCTCGTCCATCTACAAATAGATGCTCCATATGTATACCTTGTCACACAGGTTTGGTGAAGGTGATAGATATCAGATCCTATGGTCATTGCGACTGATTCGTTGGGCTCCACTTTCCTGGTTAATGAGATCACACTAAGTTTTTATTGTCAAGTCTATCCATTTTAAAGTAAAGGCCTTGCCAGAGTTGTGCTTTAAGGATATCTGAATGTTGGAGAGACTAGATTATGTACCAGTGAGGTTAGGAATAGGAAGGTAGTACAGTTAAAAACATAGCCAAAGAGTTGGTAGGGTAGGCAGCACTTGCAATATGTGGATCATTGGGATTCCTGGGTCGACAGGACATACACAAGAAGGACGGGATGCAGCTGAACTGGCAGCAATCTCCGCTATGTGGTCATTGAGATTCCTGGGTCAGTATGAAATACACAAGAAGGACGGGATGGACGTGAACCGGCAGCAATCTCCTGGCAGGCAGGTTTGCTATTGTCACTCAGGAGGGTTTAAACTAGTGTGGTGGTGGGGGGAGGGAGGGTGGAGCAAGAGCAGTACATCCACAAGCACAGTGACTGAAGAGCAGTTGGAAACTAATCCCAGTACAGCTAAGACCAACAACAAACTGGCAGTGGGGAGTGAACACAATGGGACTGGCAGTCTGAAGTGTGCTGATTTTAATGTGAGCAGTATGACAGGCAAGACAGATGAGCTTGGAGCTTGGAGTTTGAATGAGTGTATATAACTATGATAAAAATATTACAGAGATTTGGTTGAGAAAGAAATCATAAAACAGTCAATCCAATGGGTCCAGAGAGAGTTGAAAAATGTGCAGTGAGAGGCTGGAGGCTGTTGTTTGAAGCAAAATAATCATCCAGCAGTTTGTTGGAATTGGACAGAGTGTGTTGCAATGTACAGATTGAAAGGACAAGGGAGGAAGCATAAATTGTCTGTTTTACTGCTTTACTGCTTTACTGACAGTGTTTCTGCTTTACTGACAGTCTTTTGTAATCTCCTGTTACCAGAGAATAGTCGAGGAGAATTTACATCAGGGAAACTCAGGTCAGGATCTGATGGAGTTGGGCTGAAGTGCATTTATTTCAATGCAAGAATTATTATGGGTAAGACCGATAAACTGACAGCCTGAAAGCGTACATGGGACTATGATGTTGCTGGTTTGCAGAGACTTGGTTGAGAGAGGGAAAGGACTAGCCATTCAACATTCCAGGGTTTCATTGTTTTATGCGAGATGGAGAGGAAGGTAAAAGAGGTGGACGAGGTGTTTTACACGTGCACTTGAAGAGGACATACAGGAGGGACCATCCACTGCAGCAATATGGGTAAAGCTCAAAAATAAGATGGCTGCAAGCACTGCGTTATTATAATCCCTCCAACAGCCACGGAGGGATGGAGAAACGAATATGTATGTCGATTAAGGAAAGGTGTATTAAACACAGAGTGGTCATAGTGAGTGACTTTAGCATCCCCAATAATGACTGTGAGTCCCTTGGAGCAAGAGGCTTAGACGGGGCAGAATTTGTTAACTCTAACAGTATGTGGATAGTCCAACGAGAGGAAGAGCCATACTGGACCTCGTATTGGCTAATGAGCCTGGCCAGGTAACTAAACTTTCAGTGGGACATAATATTAGAAAGAGTGATCACAGCTCCTTCAGATTTAAGATTGCTACGAACACGGATAAGTCAGGACCTTGTGTGAACCTACTGAATTGGCGGAAGGCAAATTACGTCAGTATCAGGCAGAGCTAGGACGTGTCAATTGGGAGGAACTGCTATCAGGCAAATCCACATTGTGTATGTGGGAACTGCTTGTTAAATCCGGACAGCATAATCATCTGGTGAACGTCCTCCCGACAGCACGAATTTCACTCTATTTTGTTTGAACAGATATTTCAAGGCCGCTGCATATCAGATAACAGGAAGAGATAAAGGATGATTGTGCACTGTGTCCTTCGCAGGACAAGCTTGTCTCCCAAGGCACCTGAAGTCTTTATTGTGGGTCAGAGAGCTTCAGAATTAATAAGAGCACCGAAGGAGGCCATTTAGCACATTGTACAACGACGAGCTCTCCAACATCACAATTTGAAAACAGAAAGAACAGTGTGTGTGTGTGTGAGAGAGAGAGAGAGAGAGAGAAATTAACAGAGAAACCGGAAGTCAAGAGAGATAAAAGGAATGGATAGAAAACGGAGCCACAGAGTGAGTGAGATCAAGGGGTGTTAGATGAGTGTGAAGTTAGATCAGAAAACAGCATGAGGACAAATACACAGAAATTTTATGTAGAACTACCACAGACTGCAAGTCCTTTGTCTGGTGCTGTACCCTGTGAGCACTATGCTGTCATCCCAGATCATTTATCGCCAATAATTTCACAGAGCTGGGTCGCTGACGGCTGAACAAGGTCCAAAATAGCAATAGATTGGTTCCAGGGAGAAGGTGAATTAATTTAAATTCTCTGGGCTAACAGGAACTTGTAGTCCCTCTAGACAATGTGTGAGAGGCAGGGCGAGAGAATCTCAGTAAGGGGATCACTGACTACGGAGAAATCAGGATCTCAGCTGTGGGTCAAATGATGACTGATAAAGCTTGAACACCTCGTCCGTGGTTTTGTAATTCACATTTCAATTCATATAGCTCCACGTTGTAAGTGTATTTTAACAGACTTGTCTCTTTGTAGTTTTCATGTTTTGGTATGTGCAGAAATGCTTTATTCTTGTCCCTGTATTTTGTGGTAAATAAACACATTTTGTTACTGAGGAAGAAAGAACCTGTTCTGATAGGACAGTCTTTGTCTGAACTGTGCTGGGACCATAGTCCGAGTGAATCCTAACTAAGGCTGTAGACAGAGCTCAAAACTGATTAGCAGTGTGTGTGCGTTGGCAGGGTGGAGGTTCCGTTATAGGGTTTAATTAGAAAAGAGGAGGTAAGAGTACAGAGCTCAGGAGAGGTTATTAAAATCTCCAGCACAGATGCAAAGAGGACAGAGTGTATGAAAAGTGTAAGCAATCAAACTTCAATCACACTGGACAAACAAATGACAATGAGAGGAGAGACCTTTAATACAAGATTGAAGGGGTTAGACCTGAATGCATGCAGTATAAGGAATAGGATAAATGAGCTTAAGGCACAGATTGAAATTGGTAGGTATGACGTGATGGACATCACAGAGAGGTGGCTGCAAGGGGATCAGGATATTCAAGGACATATATCCTATCGAAAAGATAGGTGGCAGAGGGAGTGGGTTTACATTATTATTAAGAAATTAAATTAAATCAATAGTAAGAAAGAAAGTAAAGTCAGATGGTGTAGAATCTGCGTGGGTAGAATTGAGGAACCACAAAGGTAAGACAACCACAGTTGGAGACTTGCTCAGGCCTCCAAAGAGTAGTCAGAAGCTGGGGCACAAGATACACCAGGATATAGAAAAGATCTGTAGAAAAGGCAAAGTTACAGTGATCATGGGGTATTTTGATATACAAGTGGAATGGGAAACCAAGTTGGGAGTGGATCGCAAGAAAAGGAATTTGAGGAATGTATACAGGCTGGCTTTTTGGAACATCATGTGGTGGAGCCCACTCGGGAACAGATGACACTAGATTTAATGATGCAGGCTAGATAAGGCAGCACAAGGTGAAGGAAAACTTCAGAAGCAGTGATCAGAACATTGTTGAATTTATTTTGCAATTTGAGAGAGAATTTAGAATCAGAGTTAACAATAATTCAGCTGAATAAAGGCAACTGGAGAGGCATAAGGGAGAAGCTGGGTAGAGTTGACCGGGACAGGGGTCTAGCAGGAAAGACAGGGAAGTGGCAATGGCAGGTGATTCCAAGATTAATGCAGGAGAAACTGCAGAGATTCATGCTGAGTAATAGAGGCATGGTACAGGGAGGATGAGGCAACCAGGGCTGACAAGGGAAGTCAGGGATTGCATATAAGCAAAAGAGCAAGTATATAATGCGGTGAAGGGCAGAGGGAAACTGGAGAATTGGGGCCAACAGAAAGCAAGAAAAAATAAATAAAGAGGGAGAAGATTAAATGTGGGGGTAAGCTAACCAGAAATATAAAGGAAACTATAAGAGATTCTTTAGATATATAAAGTGCAAAAGAGAGGCAAAAGTGAATATGTACCACTGGGAAATGATGCTGGAGAGACAGTAGTGGGAAACAAAGAAATGGCTGAGGAATTTTGCATCAGCCTTCACAGTGGAAGACACGAGTTATTTCCCAAGAATTCAAGATAGTGAGAGGGTAGTCCTGAATACGGTGGCCATCACCACGAAGGACTTGCTAGAAAACGGAATGGCCTGAATGTGGATAACTCACCTGGACCAGATGGACTACACCCCAGCCTTGAATGGGAGATAGCTGAAGAGTTAGTGCAAGCTTCAGTGGTAATCTTTCAGGAATGACTAAAATCAGGAAAGGGCCAAATGGCTGTATAATTGCGAGCATGAAACCCCGTTTATTAAGGGAGTTAAGCACAAGATGGAAAAATGCAGACTGATTAGCTTGGTTGTGGGTAAAATCATGGATTCCATCGTGAAGGATGGGATTTCTGGATATTTGGTAAAATAGAACAGAGTCAGCGTGGTTTCATCAAAGGGAGGACATGCCAGACAAACCGTCTAGAATACCTAGAGGGAGTAATGAGCAGATTAGATCAAGGAGAACCAATAGATGTTATCCATCTGCATCTCAAGAATTCTTTGACAAGGTGCTATGCATGAGGCTATTGAGAAAGGTATGGGCCCACGGTGTTAGAGGCAAGGAGCTAGCATGGATAGAAGTTTGGCATGTCTGACAGAAAGAAGAGAATGAGGATTAAAGTGTCCTTCTCAGGATGGCAGCCAGTGACAAGTGGTGTTCCACAAGACTCAGTGTTGGGACCACAACTTTTCATTTTGTGCATTCATTATCAATATGAAGGAACTGAGGGCATTCTGGCTTAGCTTTCAAACAGTGCAAGGATAGATAGAGGGACAGGTAGCATAGAAGAGGTGGTTCGGCTGCAGGAGGGTGCTCGAGCGCATCTCCTTAACTTCCCACAGCACCGCTGTTGCACTCCATCCTTCCAACTACAAAAAGTTAGAACCTTGTTGATGCTTGCCTTCCATCCCACCAACTTCAGGCTACAACGCATCATGCTCTGCCTTTTCTGCCACCAACAGTCAGACCTCACCAACAGAGATATACTTCCCTCCCTACCCCTATCATCATACTGCTGAGACCATTCCCTCACAAACTCACTCGTTAGGTCCACGCAACCCCACCAAGCCACCTTCCACTCTCGACACTTTCCCTTCGCCACTACAACAGGTATGAAACCTGTGCCAACACCTCCCTTCTCACCTCCTCCCAAGGCCCCAAAGCATCCTTCCACATCAGGCAGAGAACATCCTGTGCATCCAAATATCTCATCTCGTTTGTCCATTGCTCCTGGTCTCCTCTACATTTGGAAGACATGACGTCAACTTGTAGAACGGTTCAGGGAGCACTTTCGGACGCACACACCCAACAACCCCACTGCCCTGTGGCTGAATACTTCAACTCCCCCTCCCACTCCGCCAAGGTCTTGCAAGTGTTTGGCCTCCTCCACTGCCAAATTCTAGCCACCTGATGTCTGAAGGAAGAACGCATCATCTTCTGCCTTGGGACCCTCACAACACACGATATCAAGGACAATTTCACCAGTTTCCTCATCTCCACTCCCTCCACCTTATCCCAGATCAAACCCTCCAACTCAGCACTGCCCTCTTGAACTGTTCTACCTGTCCATCTTCCTTCCCATCTATCCACCTCACCTTCCACTCTGACCGATCACTATCACCACCCACCGTCATCTAGCAATCGCCTTCCTCCCAGCCCCAGACCCTCCCATTTATCTCTCTGCCCCTCCCTGCCCACCCCACATTCTTGATGAAGGCTTTATGCCTGAAACGTCGAATCTCCTGCTCCTCGGATGCTGCCTGACAGGCTGTGCTTTTCTATGCCCACACTTTTTGACTCTGATCTCCAACATCTGCGGTCCTCACTTTCACCTGCTGAAGGATTTTCACAGGTTTGGAGAGTGAGCAAAGAAGTGGCAGATGGAGTACAATGTGGAAAAGTGTGGGAAAGCATTTTGCCAGAATGAATAGAGACATGGACTTTTTTTAAAAGCGAGCAAACTCAGAAGTCTGAAGTGCAAAAAGACTGAAGAGATCTAGTCCAGGACTCCTGAAAGGTAAACTTGCAGGTTGTCAGTACTTAGGAAGGCAAAGACAATGATGGCATTTATTTCAAAAGGGCTTAAATATAAAAGCAGGGATGTACTTCTAAGGCTCTACAAGGCTTTAGTCACGTCACATTTGGATTATTGTACGCAGTTTTGGGTCCCATATTTCAGGAAGGATGTACTGGCCCTGGAGTGTTTTCAGACGAGATCCACGAGAATGGTGCCAAGAATACAAAGCTGGCATGCATATGAAGAATATTTGAGGGCTCTGGGTCTGTATTTGACAGAGTGCAGAAGAATGTTAGGAGGCCTAATTGAAACTTACAGAATACTAAATGACCTGGGACAGATGGATGTTGGGAAGATATATGCAATGGTAGGAGAGACTAGTACCTGAGGGGACAGAGTAAAGTGAAGACCTTTTCGAACAGAGATAAGGAGAAACCTCTTCAGCCAGAGAGTGGTGAATCCATGGAATTCACTGCCACAGAAGTCTGTCGAGTCCAGATCATTGAGTATATGTAAGAGTGAGACAGTTAGGTTGTTGACTGTAAAGGGGATCAAGGGTTACAGATAGAAAGCGGGAGAATGGGGTTGAGAAGCTTAACAGCCATCATTGAATGGCGGAGCAGGCTCATTATGGGCCTCATAACCAAATTTCTGCTCCAATATCTTCTGGTTATATGGTTAATATTGGCTCTCCTCATTCCTCATTGGAGTTGTATTCTTTAATTTGATCTTCAAATGATTTATAAAAAGTAACATTTCAGTACTGATGATTGGGAATTATCATGTTCCCTCCCTCCAGTCTCAGCAGCCATCCCTCCAATATCATAATCACACTGCAATTGAAATCCAGTGAATAGCACGTAATCACAGTTGATTGACATCGATAACATTAACAGCAAGACCCTCACCTGCCCTCATATTTTCTGTTAACATATCCATGCCCTGTGTGTGTTATCACTCATGCTGTCGTAGATACATTTTCCTGTCAGATTATGTATAAGAAAAATTCTCTCCATATTTTACTGACACTATAATCACTGATCAGTAGTTACAGACTGTATGTTTCCATTTATAAATGGAGAAACTTGTTTATGTTCTGACAATCCTTTGTCATTACTCCCATATCCAAGGCAGATTGAATGATTACATGCCTTCAATCTACCATCTCCAATATTCCTTCCCTCAGTCAACCCCACATATTCCATGCCAAATATGTAAATTTTAAACATTCTTTTTAATTTTAATAAAACCAACATTGAATTGAAAGGGGTTAACTGGAGATACTTGTTCAGTGACTGTGATTAATGTCAATCTCCGTGGATCCTAATTACCCCAGTGGAGAGTTTCCATCGTTGAATGATAAATGGGCTCTGTCCATGTGTTATCCCATAGTATGAGGAGGAGCATCGCTGACAGCACTAACAGGGATCAACTGCTCGAGAGAAAGGGGGGAAGTGATCAGAATCTGAGAACATTACACTGGAACGTTACAATAATGTTTCAGAATGTGAGGACCTTGGATTAGAATGTTCCAACAATGGTTCAGAATCTCAGGTCAGTAAACTGGAATGGTACAACAGTGTATCAGAATCTGAGAACTTTAGACTGGAATGTTACAAGAATGCATCACAATCTGAGATCATTAGACTGGAATGGTTCAACAATGTATCAGAATCTGAGATCATTAGACTGGAACATTGCAATAACAGACAGGAGTTTATCCTCGGGTCTTTACTATCTTTCGCTGCCTTGGATATCATTAGCATCACGGATCCAGGATATCCTTTGGATTATTCAAGGTGGTTACTATCCCATCCTCTCTATAGTTGGTGTTCCTGGTAAGTCATTATATTTGTCTACTAAACCGGGTTGGACTGAATTTCTGCTCATGATATATAAATTTTGGAAAGTACAAGACAACGTCTTCAGTTCTAAACAAAAACTCCTTTCCTTCTAAATTATAAGTATCAAACTACTATTTATAAATTACTCACTGATATATGAGAAGGAACCAGAATGTTCTCAAACTCCATAATCCATTTTGTCCTTCACAGATTTACATCTCCAGCTCCTCCCCACTCACCAACCCTCTCCAATACCACCGTCATGATATCCCAGTCTTGTTCTCAGTTTCAGTGCAACTTCTGAATAAACCATGATTTGTGCCTTTGTTTAATCCGGATGCAACAGTTTCAAGTTCCTTCTAACCACATGTTCGTTACTAAATAATTGCTCTACAGGATGTTTAACTTGTTCTCTGCACAAACGGGACAACAGTTTATGGTGTTCAAGCCATTGACTAATATTCTAGAGCCACAGAATAATACTCTGTTGATATCCCATGAGGGAGATTGGTGGAATTTAAAAGTAACTATTTTCATTTGCTCTAAAAGCCCATCTGCTTGCCCCAAGTCCTTTAGGGAAGTCAATGTGTCATTCTTCCTTAGTCAGGTTTCAGTGTGACTTCTGTGATGAACATGTGGTGTACTGCACCTTTAAAAGAATTAAAAGCCAACAATAACTACCTGACAGCACCAAGTGTTTTGAAAAATAGATTTAGTGTAACATTTGGTTGAACAACTTGATTAGCTCATTGTCTCAAGACAAAAATAAATTCAGCCAAACAGTTTGAATTACACATCAAAATACCCACCTTCCAATCAAGTTTGAATTTAGTATATTGAGAATCTTAAAAGCCAATGACACGATCCAATGGTTGAGAAGATTTTGGAAGACTTTCCAAGACTTTTGGAAATTGAACAGTTGAGAGGAGAGCTGCCAAGTTACCAGCATGCAACGATTGGCTAAAAAATAGCTCTCCTCTCGGTACCTTTATTGAGTAGTAACTGGTAAAGCTGAATCCCAAAGAAGAAAAGAAGACAGGAATATAGAGAAGTTTCTTGGTTTTGAGATTGGAAGTTTTGTTTTGTAGGTCTTAATTAGAAGTAGAACTGGACAAGTATCGTGAGGGTGGGGGAGGTACAAGATAGGTTAGAGGAAGAAGTTGTAAACAGACGTTCGTCTATTATTCCCTGTTATACTTTAAGAAATAAAGTTGATAATTTTTACTATAATATTTTTGGAGTCTAGAATTGTCACAGAATATGCAGTGGATAAAACTTTTTCCCTGTAGCTGGTTTTAAATTAAGCAGGATAATTTATCCTATGTTGTAATGCTACAACCCTACAGGAATGTGTTTTACTCTTTGCTGTCCTGTGGAACAGCTGAACCAAACACTCAATTCAAGGTCAGCATAACATGCTGCCCTGACTAGGTCGGCATACATCCTGTGAGAGAAGAACAGAAGTAAAGATAGCTCCCTTCCTATATCTGTTTCCCGTATTCCTACAGTTCAGTTCTATTCAGGTCAGTGATCATTCCCTATTTTAGGTGAATTCAATCTCATTGAAATTCTCCCCGAAACTGCGATGTCTAAGTGAGAGAAAAGGTGTATTGCGATCATCCCTGAGAGTGTTGTTGAGGCAGTATTTGGGGTACAGTGGATAGACTTCCTCTCAAGTTTCAACAGACTAATCCTTGGGATGATGGCACCATGAGCAGAGAGTGAAGCTCAGTGAGAGAATAAGAAGTGATTGCCTTGAACCTTAAGGGAGATGGACATTCACTCATGATGTTCTAACGAGGCACTGATATGGTGATAACTTCCATGGCTTTGTTTCTTTGGTTCTCAATAGGTAAAGAGCCTCTGAGGACGTCCCCCTCATCCCACCCCCACTCCACATGTTGGTTGAGAGAGACAGAGGGTCAGTCATTGAATAAACTCTCCCCACATTAATACAGTGCATTTAGTGTGTGATCCTGCACTGAACGTCATGTTATCCACAATCCCGACAATAGCCACAATACCGTCATTCTAAAACAGATGACTATTCCCACCAGCTTCTGGCATCTATGGAGAACATGGGTCTGCCTTCTCAGAGATGGAAGATGCCTCTCTGACACTTGACACAAAATATCTGGCTTCCTTCCTCACTGCCAGCTTGAAACCACGTTAAAGTGTCATGTGTCCCACTTGTAATGGAGCCACGAGGAACATCATGGAGCCGTCTCTGAGTGCATTCTCTGTTTTATTGATTTCATCAATGACACCCTCCTGTGTCTCGAGGTGCTGAATGGCCTCCTCCAGGTCCCACGGAACAGGTTCATGGGTCTGACTTGACCCTGCCTGTTCCTGTTTAACAGATTGATGTGGTAACCAGACTCCCCTTCTTCCTGTGGAATAGGCAGGAGGATTGAATGGGCTATCCCTCTCTTTGTTCAGTAGCTTATATGGGCTGAATGGCTTCCACATATCCGTTTCTAACGTACTTGAGATGCTGAATGAGCTTTTCATTTAACTGTGGAAATTAGAGTGTCTGGCCTTGCTGTTACATGAATGTTACCGGCACTTTCACGGCACAAGCCTGAATGCTGTTCTGGACTTACTGCACATAGGCACTGACTGCTTCAGGAGTTGAGGTGTGACACATTGTTCTGAACATTGGGTGATCTTCAGTGACCATCCCCATTTCAGATCTTATGATAAGGAAAGACAGTGATGAAGCAGCTGAAGATGTTTGTTTTAAGGTAGCTTCCCTGAGGATCTCCTGCCGAGACGTCCCCGGACTGAGAGGATTGTCAGTCACCGACCACAAACATCTTCTTTGTGCTCTGAAAGACCCCAAACCAGTGGGGTGGGTACACCTGATTCCCATTAAGCTCAAATAAGTAGGTGGTCCTGATGCCATCCTCATTTAAATATTGCCTTGTTATCAAGGCCATTCACTCTTTCCTGAGCCCCTGTGTTCACCTCTTGTTCATATCAATAGACAACAGAATATGTGTAGGGAGTATTTTCCTCTCATAGAGGGTAATCAATGCCAGGAATTATCTGGGCTATATAGTGAGGTGAGTTACATCACGGAAAGTATTCAAAGAGGTGGTACATGAATTTTTTGACCTGTCAGAGAGCTAAGGTGTGTGAAGAATTGGATATTAAAGATGAGTTAATGCCAACAGTAGATTAGCCATGATGGTATACAATGGCTTGATCGTCCGAGTTACCTAATCTTGCGCCTTATGTTCGCATGTTCTCTAATTACAAAGTTAATGATTGTAGTTTTCCTGAACGTTCTGTTATTGAATGTTGCAGTCAGAGAGAGTAAAGTATTTTGTGAATCATCTCTGGGTGAGGTATGGGGGCTGTATTCACAGTGAATCTGGGTCTCCAACATGACCAACAAATGAAGCACAAGTTGCAGAGAGGAGACATTCTGTAAAGAGACCAGAGGTGTCTTTCGAAACCAACCTGGTTTTCCAAATAACATTTTCCAACCCACAAAAAACCGTGTGTGACAGTCTTGAGTGATTGAATGATATCCTGTGTTACTGTGGAACCGGCATTTGGAGCATGTGGCCTCCATCTGGTACGTTAAGGTGCTGTGAGGAGCTGAATGGAACATAGGAACATCGGAATGAGCAGCAGGAGTGGGCTATTAGACACTTTGTCACCGCTCCACCACTCAAAAAGTGATGTGATTGTGGTCTCAGCACCACTTTTCTGCCTGTACACCATTTTCCTACATTCACGTGTTTGTCAAATGTTTGAATACAACACAACTTTGAATAAATGTAATCATCCAGGCACCACAAACTTCTGGGGAAGGGAATTTCCATTTGAACAATCCTTTGAGAATTTCTCATTTGTGCTCCAATGAATGTTGGAGGCTCATTGTTTCCTTATCCAGAGCCACTACCCCACTGGTTACAACAAATTTTAAATGCAACCAGTTTAGTTAGGTGGCCAATGACATAGACATCAGGGTAGCTCATTTTCTAGAAAAAAAAGTGAGACACAGTACTTTGAACTCATAGCAAATGTTAAATTGGCAGAGTGTCCCAAACGTTATTCTGCCTTTGAAGTTATTTTGCTCACACAAGATGCTGGTAATGGGAGTTCTTTCTGCAATAGTTGGATTTAGCTGAAATCCGTTTGTTTCAGGCAGTGGAGAGATTCTCATGAATCCTCACCAGGAATCCTTCACAACTGGCAAAGATAACTCAGGGATTTTATGGTCTCACGCTTTGCTATTGGGCGGAACAAAGTAAGAGAGAGGGATCAATCGGCTGCTGCTTCTCAGGCAGGGAACATTTTTCTCCATCTCTGTGTTGGCACATACAATAACATCAACTGATCACCAAACTGGACCATGTGCGATCTCGTGGAACATTCTCTTGAAAGCCTGATTATGGACCATATGCAGGTGAATCATTGCTTTTGTTGTACACAGCGTCTTCCGATCGCAAACAAATGTTCCCACTTTATGAATTATTGACATGCTTTCATGTATCTGTGTAATTTGTAAATATTGGTAGGTGTCTTCATAGCACATATGTCCATATCAATACACCTTTTTCTTAAAATGCATTCCCTAGCTTTAGTCTCCCTGACAAGAGAAAATATGCGTCAAGCTGATGCACTTTTCAGAAAGTCATGGATGGTTCAATAATATTTCCCAGGGAAGTTCGAAACTGATAACTCCCCCATAATAACAGGCCCTCATTCCAGGAATGAGTAATGGGAAACCTCTGTGAAAATCTTCGAAAAGAATTATATCCTGTTTTTAGTTTCTGGGATCAAAAACGCATGCAGTGTATCAGATATGGTTTCAGCAATGCCCTGTACAGATGCAGTAAAGCATTCCTGATATTAAACCTGATACCCTTTGTTGATAACTGTATCATTGCACTTACTTCCAAATCACTTGCAGCATCTGCAGACTGACTTCATGTGATTCATGTCCCAGGAACATGGAAACCTTCCGAATCAGAGTTCTGCAATCGCTCTCCATTTAAATTGTTTACCATTGTTTTATCCTTCATGTCAAAATAGACAATTCACCCAATGTTCTTGGCGCTGCAGGTTAGCTCACTAACAAGTTACAGCTTTGCAACCTGAAAATAAACATTTATTTCTTTTCTCTATTTCCTGTTAACAACAGCTTCCCTATTCCTGTGTAGCAGTTCGGGCAGGTTGATTGGCCTCCTCCTGGGCTGTGTAATGTACTGAATGAGCTGAATTACTTCATTCTATATTCCTGTGTAGATCCTTCTAATGGCAGAATGGTCTCCTTCTGTTTCACTGTAACGATTCTGTTTGACAGAATGGGGTGGTCCCCTACCCTGTAACGGCATCAAGGGTTGGATTGAGAGAACAGCACATGGAGTAGGGGCAGCAGTATATCACTGTAACAACCTCGAAGGGTGGATTGAGAGAGCAAAACATGGGGTGGGGGAGTAGTGTATCTCTGTATATCTCTGTATCAGCCTCGAGAGGTGGATTGAGGGAGCAACACATGGGCTAGGGGCAGCAGTATGTCACTGTAATAGCTTTGCTGTCCTATTCCAGGCTGCTTCTCCTGCATTGGGAGAAAGGGAGGGAGGGTGGAGGGTGAGTGGCAGAGGGTGACCCTGCTCTCTGTGCCCGTGTAGGTGGGGGGGAATTGTGAGGTATCTGGGAGGAGTCAGTCGACAGTTTGAACCAATATAGTATTATTAGTGTGGAGCTACTGAGTAGGCGACAGAGAAAGTGAGGAAGAAAGTTGCTGAATTCAATAGTCAGGGTGGTCGTGCCTGAGCCTTATTTGGAGATAGGGTGTGAACCTTGTTCGGGGGTAGGTTCTATAACAGATGGACAGTGAGTGTGAGGGAGCAAATCGATGCGGTTGCATTTATCCAGACAGAGCGTGGAGCATATTGTTGCTTGTCCTGAATTGATAGACGTTTCTTCAGATCATCTCAGAGTCGAGGTGAGCCTCCCCGAATATCTTGTTTAAGTCTATCGCTAATAACGCCACAGACACTGTTCCTCAGATTCCACAGAATCAGTTCAAGTGGAGCTTACAAATAGCAAGGAGAAGCAAATATTGGTGTGTCATATATCTAAACCAAAACAGTTGTGAAAAATCTGAGTATCATATGCTCTGGAAATTAGATATGCAATTATTGTGGATACTGCAGTCTTATTGGATGGTTTCAAGTTGCATCTAAACTGCATTAACTAAGTGACTGCTCATGTTCAAAAATAATTGTATATGAGGTGGGTTGAAGAGTATGTTGTGAAGCAAACTGGAGAGCAGGTTATTTGGGATTTGGTGTCATGTGGTCAGGCGAGCTAATTTATAACCTTGCTCTGAAGCAGCATTTAAGGAATAGTGGCATTAATAAGGTGCACTTTACACGGTGCCTGTAAACAATATACATTCTGGTTATACATCATGGAAGACTGGAAGCTAGAGGGTCAAGTTAGCTTCAGTGAATTGGGAAAATACAACATAACATTCAGTGGGAGACAAGCAATGATTGTTAGAGTCATAGAGTCCTACAGCAAGGAGACAGGCCCTTCGGCTCAAACTAGTCTATTCTGACCAAAACGTCCATCCACGCTAACCCCATTTCCCTGTCATTGCTCCATATCCTTCTAATCCTTCCCTATCCGTGTTTTGTCCAAATGCCTTTTAAATGTTGTTAATGTTCACGCCTCTACCACTTCCGCTGGCAGCTCATTCCATATGTGTCCCAGCCTGTGTGTAAAACAGTTGTTCCTCAGGCTCTCTTATAGTCTTTCCCCTCTTTCCCCTCTGTCCTTAAACTGATGCCCTCTAGTCTGTGATTGCCCAACCCTGGGAAAAAAAGACTGAGTACATTCATTCGGTCCATGCCTGTCATGATCTTATACACTTCTGTCAGATCCCCCTCAACCTCATACAGGCTAAAGTAAAATATCCCAGCTTGTCCAAACTCTCCCTATAACTCAGATCATTGAGACGGTAACATCCTTGTAAATGTCTTCAGCAGTCTTTCCAATTTAGTAACACACTTACTGTAGCAAATTGAAAAAGAAACTGAACATTATGCTACCAGTATGGCCTCACCAGCATCCAATTAACTGCACCGTAATTCCCTGATTTCGATACTCAGTGATATACACTCATGAAGGCCAGTGTGTCAAAAGCTTTCGTCATTGTCCTGTCTACCTGTGAATCAACTTTCGGAGAGCCATGCACCTGAATTCCAAGATCCCTCTGTTCGACGACACTCCTTAGGAACCAACCATTCACCATGAAACTCCAAACTTGATTTGACTTTCTAAAATGCAGTCACTTATATTGATCTATATTAAAATCCATTTGCCATTTCTCAGCCAACTTCTCCAGCTGATCAAGATACAACTGTAATTTCTGAAATTTCTGATATTCTTCCTCACTCTCCGTGATGCCGCCTGTTTTAGTGCCGTCTTCAAACTTACAAATCATGCCTGTACATTCTCATCTAAATCATAGATATATGTAATATGTAGTGGTCCCAGTACCAACGTCTGAGGCATTTCCACTAGTCACAGGCCTCTAGTCTGACCAGCATTTTTAGAGTATTACACTCTGCTACCTACCATCAAGGTAATTTTGTACCTAATTTGCCAGGTCCCCTTCAATTCCATGCGATCTAACCTTCCAGAGCAGCGTACCATGTGGAACCTTATTGAAGGCCTTACTGGAATCCATCTAGACTACGTATACCACCAGAACCTCCTCAACGTTACTGGCCACTTCATTAAAGAACTCCAACAAAATTGTGAATCATGATCTGCCTAGCACAAAATCCCGTGCTGAATTTGATGAAGGGCTTTTACCGAAACATCAATTTTCATGCTCCTCGTATACTGCCTGACCTGCTCTGCTTTTCCAGCACCATTCTAATCTTACTCCGAACCACACCCTGTCTTTCCAAATGCATATATATCCAATCTCTCTGAATCTTCTCAAGTAACATATCCATTAGATTACTCGGTTCACTCGGTTCACTGGTCTTTAGTTCCCAGGTTTATCTTTGTAGCCTTTCTTGAATACAGCTCAGTATTCGCTACCCTCCAGTCGTCCAGGACCTCACTCTTCCGTCAGCGATGATAGAAAAGAGCCAACCAGTGCTCCCGAAATTTCTTCTCTATCCTCCTATCCTCCTGTGGTGTTCCTGAATATAACTGGTCAGGACCAGGAGTTTTTAGAAATGCTGCAAAGTCTGAAAAATACATCTATTTATTTCAGGTACAAACACCAAAGAGTGAGAAAGTGACTCAATGATGGTTAAAATAACAGATTAGAAAATATGTTAATCATAGGAAGTGACTTCAGAAGAATTCCAGATATTGTGGAAACCTGAGAATTCTCAGAAATTAACGATCCAAAAAAGGAAAGCCATGAAACTGATAAGGAAATCAAAAACCGAACATACATGCTAGCAAACAGGTCCACAAAGACTGCATCAATCTGCGATTTATATTTCAAAGGAACAAAATGAAAGGTCAAATGTGGAAATTTGGAATCGGGAGAGGAGAGGTCATTGTGGGGAACAGGGAAATGGCCAAGAAAACAACCAATTTCATTGCATCTGTCTTCATGGAGGAATATCCAGAAAATCCCCCAGTAATACCAAGTGATCATATCGGACTCCTGGAGCTAAAGACATAAAGTCAATTCAAATCAGGAACAAGGTAGTGCAGCTGGAAAGAGCATTGCTAAGTCAGATGTACTTCCTATCAAAATGTCAGAAATAAATCACCAATAGAAGTATAAATTGCACTGTCGATGACTGTGTTTTATTTTCCTGTATATTCTGCAGAGGGCAGAAACTATTGTAGATAAATTGAAGTTAGTAAATGCGATCCAAGCACAATAGATGAATGGAAGCGATCTAAACAGCTGCAAAGGGAAAAAGAGACAGTGGGGAGAACTGCAGACCAATTAACTTGACATCTGTAGGGAAACATTTGAAATCTATTACACAGGCTGAGATTTTTGATATTTAGAAATTTACAGCAACAATGGAGAGAATCAGCATGCATTTCTGATAGAGAAATCATATTTGATAAACTTCGGAATTGTTTGAAATTGTTTCTTATAGCAGAGATAATGGGGAACCACGAGAAGTGGCATATGTTGGATTTTCGGAAGGATTTCTATAAGAACTCAAATAATGAGTTCGTAAATGCAATGAATGTGAAGGGGATTTGGAGGAATATATGAAAGTGGAAAGTTAAAGTTTGGTTTGTCTTCATTTAAGAGAGTCAGAACATTAATGTAAACACATGTTGAAGCAGTTTCACAGCGTGTTGATGGGACTGTACCTGGAGTATTGTGCACAGTTTTGCTGAACGAATCTCAGAAAGAATATACTGACAACAGAGGATGTGCAATGGGCATTTTCCAGATTAATCCCTCAGATAGCGAGATTGCCTGATGAGGAAACTCGGCCTATTTTCTCCAGCGCTTCAAAGAATGAGAGCTGGCTCACCGTGAAATGTAGAACATTCACAAAACCTGTGACAAGTTGGAAATTAACAGAATACTTCCCTGTCTCTATAATCCACATTCAAGGCAAATAATGTCATGAGCTGGGACAGACCAGTTACGACTGCAATAAGGAGGACGTTCTTCTCTTGGAGGGGACTAACAAACACAGGGGCATTGAAACCTGCTGCTGGCAGGGCAAGATTAGGGAGTATCCCCAGATAATCTGCAAATGTGTCAAGCGAAACAGAATATCCAGGCAGCAGTTAGGACACGTTAGGACTTGCCAAGTTGCATCCAAATCAACTTCAGTTGGAGGAGACAGGAGGTAGAGGTAAAAGGCTGTTTGTGTGACTGAAGGCCAGTGTCAAATGGTGTACCCCGGTGATCAGTGCTGTGCCCCTTAATATTTGTGATTCGGAGGTGTTGGTGTTGGACTGGACTGGAAAATTCTAAACATCGCATAACACCATCTTACATTCTAACAGGTTTATTCAGATGCACGAGCATTCCAAGCACTGCTTCTTCATCAAAATGCACAAACACCTGATGAAGAAACATCGCTTCGAATGCTCGTGCCTCTGAATAAACCTGTTAGACTATAAGCCAATGTTGTGTGATTTTTAACCTTATTACTTGTGGTAATCATAAATGATGCAGCTGCGAATATGGACGAGGGGTGGGGCGGGGTGATAAGTAAGTTTGTGTTTCATCCAATGATTGTTCGGGTGGTTGGCAGTGAGAACGAAAGTCTTATATTTCAGCGACATACAGATGGAATGGTCAGATGGGTGGATCAATAGCAGATGGAATGTTACCCTGATAAATATGAGGTGATATACTTTGGAAGAAGGAACCAGACGGGGGAGGACTCAATGAATGGCAGCACACTCGGAAGGTCAGAGGGTGCTTCTCCACACATCCCTGAATGTGATGCACAAGTTAATACACAATTTGAGAAAACATAGTGGACCGTTAACACAGCCTTTATTCATCAAAGCATAGATTATCAGAGCTATGCGGAAATTTGTTTTGGCCAAGATGGGATACGGTGTGTAGTTCTGGGAACCACATTACAGGATGGATGTGATTGCACTCGAGGGGGTACAGAGGGGACTCAACAGGATGTTCCTTGGGATGGGTCATATCAGCAATGGAGAGAGGCTGGATAAGCTCGGGTTTGTTTAGTTTGGAGGAAAGAAGGCTGAGGGGGCCGTGTTTCAGAAGGAGAAGATTACGAGGGGCATGGACAGGGTGGATAAACAGCAGCTGTTCCTTTTAGTCAAAGGCCCACAATTTTAAAGTGAAAGGTTTGAGGTTTCGTGCGGATTTGATGACTGTTTTTCACACAGAGTTGTTGGGGTCTGGAATGCGCTTCTTGAGATGGGGGTTGTTATGATAACTTCACAACCATTAGAAAATACCCGGTTGTGCACTTGAAATGCCATAAGACTCACGGCTAAACGCCTTGTGTCGGAAAGTAGGGCTAATCTAGACCGTGCTGTATTTCTGATGGTACAGAGTCTGTGCTTGTGTGATTGTATGGTTGTGAAAGGTCAATCATTGCGTAGTTTAAGATAGGAATTGATGGGTTTCTGAAGAATATCTTATCAAACCTTATATGAGTGAACTTCTAATATCTTCTGAAAATATATCATTGGCAAAATTAAAAGAAAAAGGTGCAGCTTTCTTACAGTCTGTTACCGGATAATTGAGGACAGGGAAATAGCAGAACAATGAAAAAAAAACTTCAGTTATGCCTTCACAGAAGAAAGCAAAACAAAAACAAAACTTCCGAGCAATACTATGGAACTTTAGTCTGGTGAGAAAAAGGGAATAGAATGAAATTAGCAACTGACAGTTTTAGAGAAAGTATTGGATTGAAAGTAATGGGTATAGACAAAGTGAACAGAGATTTATGAAATGGGCATCATATTTGAGAAAGTGGCTTTTAGCAAAAGGTATCTCTTATGGAGAAGGTATCAATGCAATACGAGTGGAATCTCAGAAAGATTTTTGATAAAGCCCCAAGCCTTTCGTGCAAATTCGAATCCTGTGGGACTGGGGCTAATATGTGGTCATGGTTTTAGATTGGGAGAGCTGGCAGGAAACACTGATAAGGAACAAAACCATGATTTTTGAACGGAATGCGTGGATGATATAACAAGGATCAGGATTTGGAATCCAGCTATTCCCAGTACAAATCATATCTTTGGTTGAGGGGCTCAAATGCAATATTCCTAAGTCCACTGACAGCACTAAATGGTGTCAGCTTGTGAGTTGGTGAGGAAGATGTAAATAAAGCTCCAAGGTGATTGAGACAAGTGGAGTGACTGGCAAATACCTGGCAGATGGAGATCATTGGGAGAGATGTGATGTTGTGTACATTGATGGGAACAATAGACTGGCAGCCTATCATTTGAAAAGAGATTGGTTGAAAAAGTGTTGCTCTATAAAGGAAATTAAGCTGCATTTTTATTTATTTCTGTGCAGCCCTCTGAGTCCATGTAGGACAGTCAGTTCTGAACACGGAAGTCAATACTGGGAATGGCTTTGGCACGATGACCAGTGCATATAGACCCAGCAAGTGGGGAGCTGTAAAATTGAACATAAACTTGATCTTCCTGTAGACCAGTCAATGAAAGCAATGTTGCAGGAGCAGCAAGCAGTTAGGAAAATAAATAATGTATTGACATTCATTTCAGGGAGATTTGGATGCAGGAGTAAGGGTCATTTACTGCAGCTGTACAGGGCCTTGGTGAGACCTCACCTCGAACATTGTGCAGTATTGTGTGCAGTTTTCGTCTCCTTACCTAATAAAGGACAAAACTGACATTGAGGGAGTGCAGTGAAGGATGACCAGACTGATCTCTGGGATGACGGGTTTGTTGTAGGAGCAGGGTTTGGGGCAACTGTGCCTGTATTCCATGGGTTTTAGGAAAATGAGTGGAGATCTCAGTGAGATATATAAAACTCTGACAGGGCGAGACAGATTGGAAGCAGGGATGACAGTTCTCCGGGCTAGCATGCCTAAAACATGGGGGCACAGCCATATCATATTTAATAAATGCGTGTTATCGGAGAACTGCCTGTATATTGAATGGTGCCACAAAATTGATGGACCGAAGGGATTACAGCAGTTCCAACTTTATATTTCACAATGTTTAAACATATTCAGTGAAATGAACAGTGTTTGGGGAAAACTGCATTGAGGAGGCCTTTGGTCATGCCTTAGCATGGGGAAAGCTCAATATGTTGAATGACCTCCTCCTTTCCCAATGTTTCTGTGCAATCCGTGGGAAAGCTCTGTAAATGTTGTCACAAGCTCTCAGATGTTAGGAAGGAGGCCTCTGCAGGGTCAACAGAACTGTTTTTCCCATTCCCTTTTCCGATTCTGAGGCTGGGGCCGGGTGTTCTGTCCGATTATATCCTTTCAGACCTTGGAGCAGTTTCATACAATAGTGTGTCTTGCTTAGCAGATTTAGAGACCATTGAAAAAGTGATCACATGTCTGTGTGGCTGGAGCCAATTTTAGGCCACACCAGGAAAGCAAGGGAGATTCACTTCCTGGAAGTATATTGGTGAAGATCAATGTTTACAATCAACATTGGACACAAGATCACGATTACTGACACCAGATTTTAATTAATTTTATTAATTACTTTTAACTTCCACCAGCTGCCAGGCCATTAGCCTGGTCTTGATTAGTAATCTATTGACATTTCCACAACAGCACCATCTGCACATGGGGACTGTCTGAAACCACACTGGCCTGGTTAGTTTTGTGCTGCTTAAAAGCTCTGTCAAAAAGAATTCCCACTAATTTGACTTTCGTGATGGGACTAAAGGGGAGGTAAATGGTCAGATTGTAGTTATTCCCCTCTTAGGGGAGTGGACATAGTTGAGTAATGTTCCAGTTTGCCAGGGAGATGTCAGAGTTGGAGCTGGAATGAAACAGCTTCCCCAGGGACACGGCTTGTTGTGCAGCACAAGTCTTCAGTCCTATTGCAGGAATGGTGTCAGGGCCCATTGTCTTTGTCGTATCTACTGTGTTCAGCTGTTTCTTCATGTCACGTGCTGCGAAGCGAATTGATTGAAAACTGGCATTTGTGATTCTGTGGTATCATGATGAGGTTGAGGGGTTTCATCCACTCAACAACGTTTCATCCGCAATGCCATCTTCTGTGTTCGAAGTGAATATGCTTCCCTCTGTTTTTCGCCCTGACCATGATTAAGATGTCCGTTGTGTCAATGATGCCAGTCTTATGCAGTTTCAGAATCAAGGAACTTGTCACCATGCATTATCGTTCAGTCTCCATGGTACAGCGCTCCAATTTGGATGGAATGTTTGAGCATCTTTGACATACTTCTTTGGAAATTGTTCAAAAACAGAAATTGCTGAAGAAACTGCAGACGATGTTGCAGCATCTTCTGGAGTGAATGCAGAGTGAAACTTTCAGGTCCAGTGACCCTCTACAAAGCTGTCAGTTTCTCCAGCAATTTTTGTACTTTTATTTGCAGTATCCATAGTTATTTGTTTAATTGAAAATTTATTCTGTCACTATTCATTTCTGGAGAAACTCAGCAGATCTGTCTGCATCTGCAGAGACAGAAACAGAGTGAGCATTTCATGCCCAGTGTGACACTTCTTCAGAACTGAAAAGGATTGGAAACTGGGATTTTTAATCGCTTGCCAGAGGGGGGGGGATGGGTGACAGTGAAAAGAGGGTGTGGCAAAGATAAGCAGGCTTTAAACAGTGGTGAGCAAGAAGATAACGAACGGGTTGAAATTAAGACTTGGCTGGGGAAAGGGATTCTCTCTACTGAGTGCAAGATAAATAAGACACAATCACACAAGGGAGGCCAGGAGGGAGAATGTTGACTATGTGACATTATATAGATATGGCCATAATTACGTTTTCACTGTCAGGATCATCACCCCTTTTAATTTAACACGATATTATACATGGCAATAAAACAATACTCAGCCCAAACTTCGTATTGTTATTTGTTTTTCTCCATATTACAAAATACTAAGAAAGCAAGAAACGTTTACTAGTGACAATAAGAAGTCAAACACATGAATTCATGTGTTTGACTTCTTATTGTCACGAGTAAACGTTTCTTGCTGTCTTAGTATTTTGTAATATGGAGAAAAACAAATAACAATATGAAGTTTGGGCTGTGTATTGTTTTACTGCCATGTTTAATATTGTGTCAAATTTGCAGTGCGTATCTTTAAATGTTTGTTCTTGAAGTTAGTACTGGAATATAGAAGGTTGAGGGGTGACATTGTAGAAGTTTATAAAATCATGAGAGGTATGGATAGGGTGAATAGCCACGGTCTTTTCAACGGGATGGGGGAGTTCAAACATACAAGGCACAGCTTAAGGTGAAAGACTGAAGATTTAAAAGGAACTAAGGAGCAACAGTTTTACACAGTGGGTGGTGTGTGTATGGAATGAGCTGCCAGAGGAAGTGTGGTAAATGCATGTACAGCTGCAACATTTGAAACTCATTTGGACAAACATATGAATGGGAAACAGTTCGAGGCATATGGGCCAAATGAAAGCAGATGGGCTGAGCTTAATTTGGAAGACCTGGCCAGCAAGGACATTTAGAAAAGCTTCACACAGGGTCAGTGTAGTTTTGTGAAAGGGAAATTATACTTTGCCCTGTAAAATCATGCAAAGTACTTCTGGAGATGCCAGAGAATGTAACAAGCGGACTTGATAAAGTGGATCTGGTAAAAACCAGGCTTTCCAGAGCTTTTCCATAAAGTATTACAAAATAAAAGTTCTTACACAAAACTGAAGTTCGTAGGATGACGGCGAATGTGGTAACATGGGATGATGATTGGTTAACACATAGAAATCGGACAGTCAGGATTAATGGATCTTCATGCTCAAGGTCTTTCTGCTGGAGTATCACAAATATCAGTCGAATGGCATCAGTTATTTACAAGGTAAAAACAATGACTGCAGATGCTGGAAAGCAGATTCTGGATTAGTGGTGATGGAAGAGCACAGCAGTTCAGGCAGCATAAGGAGCAGCGAAATCGACGTTTCGGGCAAAAGCCCTTCATGAAGGACTTTTGCCTGAAATGTCGATTTCGCTGCTCCTTGGATGCTACCTGATCTAAAGTGCTCTTCCAGCACCACTAATCCAGAATCAGTTATTTACATTCTATATTGATCGCCTGATGGCGGAAGCTAAATGCAATGCACATTCAAGGTTGTGGATGACTCTGAGAATCAAAAGGCCGGTTGTTATTTAATGGAGGGGACTTCCAGAAAAGGAGTGTCCCTATGTATGAAACATAAAGTCAGCATGTTGGTGCAGCAAGTAATTAGATTGGTTCATTCGGCAACTTCCTGGACTGAAAGGGTTGAGTTGTTGAGAATCTCTAAAATGGTGAGGCGATTATTCATTGGGGTTTAAATGAATGAGGAGTGATTCCGCTGAAAAATAGAAGACACAGAAGGGGCTTGAGAAGGTAGGTATTGGCAAGTTGTTTCCACTCCTGGGTGGAGTCTCAAACTCGAGAATATAGATACCGAATATGGAACATCGATTTCAATCTGAGACACAGAGTGATGTCTTCTCTCAGAAGGTAGTAAATGTCCAGAACTCCATAACCCAGAGAGGTATAGAGGGATACACGGAGTAGGCAAGAAAGTGAAGTTGAGCCCAGGAGTAGATCAGCCATGTTCGTATTAAATGACAGGGCAAATCTGAGGGGCCGAATAGCCTACTCTATTTATTCATTTCACATGTTATGCTCTTGGAAAGTAACTGGTTGTTTTCCTGGAAGTTGTGTTGTGAAATGTTGCATTCAGGGAGAGCAGAGGATTTGCTTGGATTAACCCGGGTGGGGTATGTGGGCTGTATCCCAGCGTATCTGGTTCTGTAACATGACGCAAATTTGGAAACAGGGATTGGCGGTGGGGTCGCTTCCCAACCCAGCCTGCATTTTCCAAATACCTTTCCAAAACTACACCTAACCATCCGAGTGACCTCGATCTGTCCCTATATAGCAGGTCTGAAGGGCTGAATGGAACATCAGAACACAGGGCTGAGGGACACAAATGGGCCATTCGGCCCTTTGAAACTACTCCACTAGTAAATAAAAGAGGAAATGCTGGAAAATCTCAGCAGGTCTGGTAGCATCCGTAAGGAGAGAAAGCTAAAAATAAAGGGGAGAAATATCGAGGCATTTTTCCTCATATAAATACCTCTTTATAACTCCCTTTCTATTAGGTTTGACAAAGGGTCAGTTAGATTCGAAACGTCAGCTCTTTTCTCTCCTTACAGATGCTTCCAGACCTACTCAGATTTTCCAGCATTTTCTCTTTTGGTTTCAGATTCCAGAATCCACAGTAATTTGTTTTTTTTTTCCACCACTAAATAAGGTCGTGGCTCATCTCATTGTGGTCCCAGCTACACTTTTATCTCCATGTACTATTATCCCTGATTCACCGTCTATGGACAACCAGACGAAACTAGCCTCAATATAAAATAAAGAGTCATATATCACAAAGAGAATTCCCACTTGAATGAATTTTCCTAATTTCTATTCTGACTGAGGTTGGAGGGTGTCACTGTTTCCTTTTCTAGTCCCACTCCTCCACTGCTCACAACAAATTTTAAATGTAACCAGGTTCGTGATATGGCCAATGATAAAGGTCTCAGACTGGATCAGGTTCAGTGATAGGAACAAGTCAGGCAGATTTCTTTAGTCAGCCACAAGTAATTAATAGGACTAATGGATGCGCATGGTGGATCTGTGGTTAGCACTGCTACCTCTCGTCACCAAGAAGCTGGGTTAACTACCAACCTTGGGCTATGCTCTGCGTGGAATTTGAGTATTCTCTGTGCAGGAATCTGTGTGGGTTTCCTCACGATACTCCAATTCCCTCCCACAGTCCAAAGATATGCAGCTTAGAGTGGATTGGCCATGCTAAATTGTCCATAGTGCCCAGGCATGTGTAGGTTAGGTAGGTTAGTAATGGAAAATGCAAGGTTACATGGATAGAGAAGGGGTGGGGAAGGTTCGGGGGGATGCTGTTCAGAGGGTCACTGTGGACTTGATGGATGGGATGGCCTGCTTCCACACTGTAGAGATTCTACAAAAATTACAAGAAATTTGGACTATACCCAGTGGGTATATATCTGATCCACTCTCCTCTCGGTCCTGTATGTTTCAATAAGATCGCCTCTCATTCCACGTGTAACCTGTTAAAGCCTTCATAATATACGGCCCTCATCCCTGGAATCCAAGAAGTGAAACATCTACGAACTGCTTCCAATGTAATTATATCCTTTCTCAGATAAGGAGACAAAGAAAAACTAATCTCAAACTCAGGTCTTGAGGTTTATGTTTTGTTCTTTCAGCATTGTAGGTCTTTCGAACACTCTTCCCCGCAGAGCAATGGAGGCAGAGATATTGAATATTTTTGAGGCACAGACAGAAGTTTCATAAGTAACAACGGAGTCGAGGATTATCGGGGATTGGCAAGAATGTGCAGTGTGGCGGGAAATGTAGACAATGGTACCAAATGACACAGCTCCAGAAAATTCATTAATAAAGTGCAAAACGAATTTAAAATGTTGATAAAATTTTAAGGGGAATCCAAGATGGCCACGATCCAAAAGGTCCGCTTTGCTGGGCTTTGCATCACAGAACGGGCAAAGTGGTACTCTAACCCACTCCATCCCAGCCATTTACTTAAAATTCAACAATAAAAGAGCTAATAGAATCTTTATTAATCCCGTTTTGTCGAGTGGAAATGATAAAACACGGGAAAGAATCGAGTAAGTCCCAACACACGGTGCACCCATCAGAAGCATCGAGCATGACTGAGGCTGTAGCTGCAACCCACTCTGCTCGTTCCATGGACCCAGTTACTCACCAGGCCTTGGTTACTGAGTTCACCAAGTTATGTGAAATGATTGAAGGCACGACTGAACAGAAGTCCAGCTGTGGCTAGAACCGCTGTCAGACTTTGTCCAAAAACATGAGCAGCAACTAGACAGCCTTGGAAACAGAACATACAATGTCAAGTGACGAACTGCATTGACAGAGACTGTGATCAATTCCTCTCGGGAAAGGATCCTTCCCCTTGAAATACAGGTCCCGACCTTAACTGAACAAGATGACCACCTCGAGAACAGGGACAGGACGATGAATGTTTACATCGTCGATCTGCTGGGCCAGACGGCAGGTGGTCAGCTTTGATCTGGCTGCTGTGATTCCTTCACTTCGAAGCCGAAGTTCATTGGGTTACGGCACGGTGGTTATACTCAGACCAACACCTTTGCCCTGTCCTTGTGTGGTTACATAGTTACAGGGATAAACAAAGACTGATGGAAGCTCAGTGTGGTTTCCGATGGTTTTAATTCACGAGAGATCCAGCATTATGTTCTTTTATGACTTTTCAGCATCGGTGATTCAGGAAATAAAATCTTTTGATGATATCAAGAGAAGAGTAAGGGAACTCAGGATTCAGTATTCCTTCAGGTTCCCAGCAGTGCTCTGTATTGCTTTGAATGGATCAATGAACTCGTCTGATTCTCCAGAGAAAGCGAAAACTTTGTGGATATTTTAAGGAAAGCTGGATGTTTAGATAATCATGTTTCTCCCTTAAAGAAATTTTGTTGGATTTTCTGGTATTAACCAGTGTTAAATTATAGTCGGTGATGGGTAGAGTTCACACTTTTAACTTCTTCATTAGTATTACTACTCGTTTTCTCTTTCTTTGCTTGTGTCGGAGGTGTGGCTCAAGCTGGAGGGAGTTACAAAGGTAGTTGTGATGACAGACTGCCGACCTAAGGACAGTTGAAGCCTGTTTTTTGTTATTAATTGCCCTGAATGCCATATTGGTAGCGGGCAGAAGATAAAATTTTGGGATATGTTGGCGCCCCCAATGGGCGGGGTAAATTTCCATATAAAATGTCATTGGCACTTGGGATTTTGTTTCGTTCGTTGTTTTTTTTTAATGTGTTTAGCTTTGGAAAGTTTTGCGAGCTGGTTAGTTGTAGTAGTAATAGTTTGTATCGTTTTTAGGGTCGCTGAGTGTTTTATCATTAATGCTCAGCGATGTGTAATTCGATGTGAAACTCTCTCGAATTCAAATGTTGCTGCAATGTGTCATGGATTATTATGTGGTTAAATGGTGTACCTGAAACATTAAGGGTAGTGATCTGCCAGTCAAGAGGAAAAATGTAATTGCTCGTCTTAAAATCAAAGAGGGTGGATGTTGCTCTATTGCAGGAGATGCACCGTGATGACAAGGAACATTTGATGTTACAGCAGGGCGGCTATGATCGGGTTTATTTCGCGTCTTTTAATACTAGGAGTAGGGGAAAGGTCAGAATGGATAGTAAGAATCTTCCATTTAAATTACTAGATTGTATTAAACACTCATGGAAGGATCATGATCCTCAAAGTCTTGAACTGTGGGAATTAATACAGTATTTTGAATTGCCACCCAGTGCACCCGCTTAAAATCCTGGTACATGCATTTCCCAAATTAAGTTATCTTGCATCATGGCACATTATTGTAGAGGATATTTCAACTCTCTTATGCACCCCACGGTGGACAGAATGTCCAAAGGTCCCCAATACCCTCGTCATAATGTACGCAATTAGTGGATTTGTGTGCAGAACTAGAGCTGGTGGATGTCTGGAGGCAGTTCTACTTCACAAGTAGAGATTTTATTTTCTTCTTGAACTCGCATAAATAGCACAAGAGGGTTGATCTCTTCCCCATCCCTGAAACAATCTTAGGTTCGCTGGCACCCTGCACAACTGGGAATATTACCCCAACATACCTGCCCCAGAAATGGGATAGAAGTCACGTAAGATTATGTTGTTGGTAGATGAAGGTCTTATATTTTTGTCAAATCCCGCAATTTCGGCAGCTCACGTGATGCAATGCATTAATTCGTTCATCGCCTTTTTGGGCTTTAAGATTAATTTTACAAAGTTGGAGGCCATGCCTATGGGAGGCCTTAGGAAAATACCAGATTTTGAGGGTAAATCCTGTTTTTCTTTTAAATGGATGGGGGTGGGTGGGGGGGTGGGGAGGTTTCTCTATTTCAGTATATTCATTACATCCATTTTTGATCATTTATTTAACGTGAACTATGTCTATTTGTTTGAAAAATTAAACAAGACCTTCAAAGAAGGGAGGCACCTCCAATATCCTGGATAGGTCGGATAGCTGTTCTTAAAATGAATGTCCTTCCTCATTTACTATAACCCGTGTGAAAGCTTCTTTTGATGTTTCCCAGACAGACATTTAGGAAATTTTATGGCTGGTTAACTCTTTCATTTGGCACCATAAGCGACTCTCTATCAAGCTAACCAAATTTTAACTACCCCACATTGTGGGGAGTAGATCTCCCAGATTAAAAGCTATGAATTCAGGTCTTTTTTATCCTATGTTAGTGCATGGGCCGCTGAGGACTCGGCGTCAATAGGATTAGATATTGAACCCTCTCAGACAAAGTGAACCCTTATTGGTCTGCTGGTCTTAGACAAAATGAGAACATTTATGGAGTATTGTCATAACCCAATAATTATCAATACTGTTAAAGCATGAATGACAATGCTTCAGATTGAGGGCAATACCATAGTTTCTTACTCCTATAATTGGTATACCGGGTTGTCATCCTGGGATAATGGATTCCAGGTTTAAACTGTGGGCAGCAAGGGGTGTGTCTTACTTGAGTGATTTAGAATTAGTAGAATCCTTACAGTGTCAATAAAAGCCCTTGGGCCCAGCAAGTCCACTTTGACCCTTTGAAGAGTAGCCCACCCAGACCCATTACCGTACCATCCTATATTTCCCCTGACTAATGACCCAACCTACTCATCACTGATCACTATGGGTGATTTATCAATAATCAATTCATCTAACCAACATATCTTTGGATTGTGGGAGGAAACCCACACAGACAGGCCTCGAATATGTTAACTCCACACAGCCAGGCACCCAATGCCGGAACCAAATTCGGAACCCTGGTGCTGTGAGGCAGCAATGCTCACTACTGAGGCACCTCGTGCTATTTGAGGGAGAAACAATGATGTCATTTGATCAAATAACTCATATGTATGGACTGGCTAGTCGAGACCTCTTCTCTTTCTTTTCCAGATCAGAGATTTGATTGAAAAAAACATTTCTACCAGACTCTTACAGATCCGATAGAGAGAAGAGGCTGCTTATTGCTTAGAATACACTCTCCCACAGTACCCTTTATCATTAGTTGGAGAGTGTCCTCTTAGACAAGACTGTGCAGCTTTGTGATGTCTGCGAGAGAGAGTTGGGGGTTCAGAACACTTCGGAGCCGTGGGAGGATATTTGTGAAAATGCTCGAAGAATTTCATCTGTAATAGGACCCTTTCCATGCAGTTGGAAATTCTTCATATGGCCTATCTGACACTAGATTATCTCCCAACATTCAAAATGGGATTATCTTCAGCATGTCCGAAATGCAGAATGACTACAGGCACTCTTACTCATTGCATGTGGTCCTGCTGCAGGCTTCATATATATTGGAGCACTGTATCAGGTGTGATAGAGTGGGTCGAGGGGACTGAATTGGAGATGGACCTGGTTTCTCTTTTCCTGGGCCTGCCCAGGGTACTTTACACAGATGCACAAGTGAAAAAATATCCTTAGTTTCTGTGCTAGGAAAAGCATTCTGTTGTGTCTGAATCACGCCCCCCCCCCCCCAAAAAAAAACCCAACACCCTCCCCCACCCCCCGCCCGGGTCTGTTGGGTCGTTGTAAGCTCTTCATGGAGAATATCCATTTGGCCATTCTCACCAGCATGGTGCACCAAAAACAGAGATTTATATAAGACCATGGCAGACCTTTTTGAATTACCGTGATACACGCTTATCTGCCACTCTCGGAAGGGCTTTTATACAGCCATGACGATATTATCTAATGAATCTTATATCCAAAGAGGAAGAATAATGAACATAAAAAGGGATATCAGCTAATGCTCTTGAAGAACGAGAGCTATCATTTTGTTACAATGAGCAGTATTATTTATTAATTATTTACTCTTAATTTTTGTTTTTCTTCTGTCCGTTTCGTGTTTTTAACTTGTTTTGTATTTACATGCACATGGGTGCAATTTTGATCAGTTAATTGAGTTGTGTTGTTATTGGTTTATTATAATATTAAAATTCTCTTTTTCAATAAAGATATTTTTAAAAGTATTAAAATGCTAGCATTGATAGAATAGAGTCCCAAAGAACTCTCATTAGACAGTCCACTCATGGTGGTTTATCCTGAGGGTCACCACATCTCGGGTGATGGGGTGAGGTTGAGACAGCGTCCCCTTCTTGGTAACCTCTGTCAGTGTGAGGAACTGAACCTGCGCTGTTGAACTCCCTCTACATCACAAACATGCCGTCCAGGCAACTGAGTGGGAGACTGTGTAACTGTTACACACAGAAACAGTCACAGACAAAGGGCAAGAGAAACACTCATAACAAGGAAAGTGGTACAGTTCAGATAACGGATATAACATTTATGGAGTATTGTCATAACCCAATAATTATCAATACTGTTAAAGCATGAATGACAATGCGTCACATTGAGGGCAATACAGTCAAAACCATGTTTCTTACCCGTATAATTGACATACTGGGTTGTCATCCTGGGATAATGGATTCCAGGTTTAAACTGTGGGCAGCAAGGGGTGTGTCTTACTTGAGTGATTTAGAATTAGTAGAATCCTTACAGTGTGGAAAAAAGCCCTTGGGCCCAGCAAGGGTAAAAACATTCTCTGCTCGAAATTGTATTTTATAACAAGACGTATTTCGAAGTTGTTTTTGGTTTAATATCATTAAGGTGAGTCAACTGAAATAACCAGAATTACACAGTATGATTGGATATCTATAACCATAAAATGAAAGTATATTTTTGTTTGGTCTGTGTAAAGCATGCTGACTGTTGCATGAAAGTATACAGTTGATGGAATATACTGTTAGGAGAGTGCGTTCCATCGGAAATGCCCTCAAACAGGCGCTTGAACAAAATTGGGGTAAAAGTGCCTGAGTGCCGTCTGGACAGTGACAGGAATGCAGAGGGTTGAATGACTGAAAGCTCCAGTTTCTGAGAAAAGCACCAGATCAGCTGGGAACTTATTAAATGCTAGAGCACATTTGAAGGGCTGAATGGCCTCAACATGGTTTGAAATATGTGTGATTTGGAAAACGTGCATCTCTACTCCTTCCTCTTATGTGGTTATACACTGGGGCACTGCCATTTTCCTGAAAGTGGGCATTATTTGGAACACTATCTGGAACATTCCATATTCGGTGTTCTCCAGAATATTCTCTAACTGTGTTGGGGGGTATTGCAAAGGCGAGAGAGAGAGAGAGCGAAGCTGTTGCATGCGGCAGTGAGAGTGGTGGAGCATGAGCCTTGGTCATGCTATAACAGATATACAGTGAGTGTGAGGGAGCAGAGAGAATACAGTGACCAATTACCCTGACAGACCGGGGAAGGTTATTGATGCTTGTCCTGTTTTGCTGGACATTTCTTCAGGCCGCAGATGCTACACTGAATTTGGTGGTGAGCACAGACCATGCTCGGTGGGTCTGGTGGTATGGCCCCCTCTGGGAAGACAATGGCCCCTCTCTGCACTAGCCCATCCACTATGCACACCATGCACCGTCAACAAACTATCTGCCATGCTCGGGGTAAACTGTACAGGGCAGCTCCAAACTGAGAAAGCTCAGCCGTATGCCCCTTGGCCTTTTAAAGATGGCACCAGTGACAAGGAACACGGAATATCTCGGGAAACCCTGGCGACTATGAGTACCTCCAATCATGATGGATGGGAGAATCGAGCTGGCATTCAATGAGAGCTGGGTGGGGTGGGTGGTATTTAATGAGGTGAGTTCGATAAGATAGCACCAGGAAACTAGCTCAGCTTCGCACAGACAATCCCTCTGTCACACTCAATGAAAATGACACTGAGACAAATTCCTGTTTTATACAGTTCAATGAGCCGAAGACTCTGCTGTCCTCACTCCCAATTACAAAGTTGCAGAACAAATGCTCATTCAAAACTCCCCATCGCCTGAACTCACAGCATTATTCCATTCACTCATAATTCTTCATAAGACTGACCCGTGTTGCATGATACTATCGAAATGTCTTCATATCAGCATTCTAAAACCTGTGAACATATCTTTCCATGACACTTTTTCCATGTCTGTCCCTCTCTGTCTCTATCCTGAAACACACGTAATTACAGTCATACATTTCTACTGCATGGAAACAGGCCCTTCGGCCCAGCTGGTAGATGCCGACCAAAATGTGCATCCACACTCACCCCATTTCCCTGCCCTTGCTCCTTTCCTATCCATGTATTTATCCAAATACCTTTTTAATGTTGTTATTGTACCCATCTCAAACACTTCCACTGGCAGCTCATACCAAAGGCTAAACACAGTCTATGTAAAAACGTTGACCCTCAGGTTCCTTTTTATTTTTGTCCTCTCCAAACATTAACAGATGTCCTCTAGTCCTTGGTTTCCAACCTTGCAAAAAAAAATTGAAATATTCACCCTATGCATGGTTCTCATGATTTGATAAGAGGTACACTTCTATATAATCCCCCTCAGTTTTCTACGCTGTAAAGAAATATGTTCTAACCTGTCCAACTTCTCCCTATAACGCAGACCCTTTAGCCCAGGAAACATCTTTGTAAATTTCTTGTACATTCTTTCTCGTTAATAATATCCTTTCTAGGTCAAGGAGAACAAACCTGAACAC
The DNA here is from genome assembly GCF_047496795.1 of Chiloscyllium punctatum. Lineage (NCBI taxonomy): Eukaryota > Metazoa > Chordata > Chondrichthyes > Orectolobiformes > Hemiscylliidae > Chiloscyllium > Chiloscyllium punctatum. Next base: position 50,953 of record NW_027310326.1, read on the forward strand.
AATACTCCAACTGCAGCCTCACCAACATCCTGTACAACTGCAATATAACGTCCCAACTTCTATATTCAATGCCCTGATGTAGGCCAGTGTGCCAACAGCCTTCTTCACTGTCCTGTATATCTGCGACTCAAATTCAGACAACCATGCACCTGATTTCCAACATCCTTTTGATCCACTACACTCCTTAAGGCCCTCTCATTCACCATTAAACTCTCACCTGAATTTGACTTTCCAAGATGAAACATGTTGCATTTATCTATATTAAACTCCATTTGCTATTTCTCAGCCCACTTCCCCAGCTGATCAAGGTAGTGCTGCAATTTCTGATAATGTTCCTCACTGTAAATAATACCTCCTATTTTAGTGCCATCTGCAAACTTACTAACCTGCATTGTGCACTCTCGTCTAAATCATTGATCTAGATAACACACAGCAATGGAGACAGTACCGACCCCTGAGGCACTCCACTAGTCACAGGCCTCCAATCCGACAAGCATACCTCCACCATAGCCATTTGCTTTATAATGTCAAACCAACTGCGTCACCAAATTGCCAGCTTACCTGAGAGTCTGTGCAATCTAACCTTCTAGAGCGGCCTTTCATGTGGAATCTTACGAAAGGCCTTACTGAAATCCATATAGATTATGTTGACCGCCCTGCCCTCGACAATTTTCCTGGTCACTTCCTCAAAAAACCCTAATAAAATTTGTAAGGCATGATCTTCCACGCACAAAGCTAAGCTGACTGCTCCAAGTCAAATTCTGTCTTTCCAAATGCATGCATATCTTGTACCTCAGAACCTTCTCAAGTAGTTTACTGCAAACAGATGTGAAGCTTACTGGTCTGTATTTCCCAGGCAATTATTTGCAGCCCTTCTTGAAGAAGGGCACTATATTTGTTACCGCCCAGTCTTCCAGGACCTTGGCCCCTGTCTTCTCTCACCTCTTGCAGTGCTCTTGGATATATCTGTTCAGGACCGAGAGATTTATCTGACTTTGTGCATTCTAATATGTCCAGCAGCACCTCTACTGTGATTTCGACAGTACCAAGATATGACAATTAACCTCCCAAAGGTCACAGGACTTCATGTCTTTCTTCATGGTAAACACAGAGGGGAAATTGAGGACCTCAACCATCTCTTGTAGTTTTACACATGCGTGCCTATTTTGGTTTTTAAGGCGTCCTATTCTGTCTCTAGTTGTTCTTTTTCTTTACTATAGTGAATTTGGGTTCACTCTAATCGTCTCAGCCAAGGCTATCTCATACTCCCTTTTCGCCTTCCTGATTTCCTTCTTCAGTAAACTCCTGTATCCCCTGTGTACCTCCAGGGATGCCCTTGATCCCAGCTGCCTGTACCTGAACCACGCCTCCTTTTTGCTGGCTAGAGCCTGAATATCTCTTGTCATCCAGGGTTTTCTCTTCAAGCCTCACTTTCTCTTCACCCTCACAGGAATATATAAACCTTGAACTCGAGCTATCTCACTTTTACAGCCCTCCCTCGTGCCCGACATCCTTTTACCTGAAAACAAACTACTCCAATTAACACTGCAATCCTCTGTCTAATTCCAACAAAATATGCCTTGCCCCAATTTAGAACTTGAATCTGTGGACCAATTTTGTCCCTCCCATAACTATTTTAAAATTAATACAACGCCAGTCACTTTTCCCAAAATACTCCCCCACTTTACCACCGTCACCTATTTCCCAACAGTAGGTCGAGTGTGTCCCTTCCCTTGTCGGACCCTTTATATACTGTTTGGGAAACTTTCTTGAACAAACTTAAGAAATTACGTTCCATCGAAGTTCTTAACTATCTGGATGTCCCAGTCTATGTTAGGAAAATTTAAATCACCTATTATGACAATCCTAATACTCCTGCTACTCTCACCAGTTTCCCTGCATATTTGTTCCTCTAATTCCCATTGATGATTTGGAGGCAACTAACCCCCTCTTCCTTCCTTGTACCATTCACAGAACCTCATCGGATAATATCTCAGTTATTTCATCTTTAAATACTTGTGGGATACTCGCCTAAATCAGAACTATTGGTGTTTCAACTGTTTTCATTTACATCTCTCCCTTGCAATGATTTTCACATCAAAACTTGTCAAGGTACAGTGGCGATCTGGCGCTGTAACTGGATGGGAGCTGCACATCCTGTCACTTCCAGCAAGTTTCCCCACACTGGGCAGTGATCTAACACAGTGTTACCGAAAACTAGAACAACCTGTGTTTATATATGAATAAACCAGTGGGGTCTGCACATCTCCCCACGCTGGACATTTATCCCAGGAATATAGATCAAGTATTGGTGTGGGCTGCACAGAGTTCCATTCTGGATATTGTTGGGTTGCATTCAGCAGTACCCTAGCCATATCTACACAGTGCTCCATCCCTAATGTATTATGGATGGGCTGTTTATGTGAGTTTGATTGCGAATGTGAGAGAACTAAACATCTGACTATACCTTTATTTTATGTTTTCATTCTTGTTATTGGACCCTTCAAATCCTGACTCATCCTTAGACCCAACCATCTGGATGAGTGATGGTGACTATTGTTAAAGCATCTGGGTCTGCAACATGACCAACAAATAGAGCAGAGGCTGCAGAGAGTACAGTCTCCGTAAAATGGAATGAGGAAATCACAGTCTGATCAGCCGTGGTCTTAGTGAATGGTGGGGCAGGATTAAATGGACCACTAATGCAACTTGTTCATGTATTTATGTTTGTTACAAGCAAACTCCTCTTCTCTCCAAATGTCCCATACTGGTGGGAAGTGAGGCACCTCCTTCTGTTCCTGTGTAACAGGATCCTGGGGCCTCACTAGCCTACAGATTTCCCTGTGGCCCAGTTTCGAACAGTTGAGTGACGGCCTCCTGTTCCTTTTCCTGTTCCCCTGTCCCAGTCTCAAGCAGTTGAGTGACTCCCTCCTGTTCCCATGTCCCAGTCTCGAGCAGTTGAGTGACTCCCTCCTGTTCCTGTGTCCCAGCCTCGAGCAGTTGAATGACTGCCTCCTGTTCCTGTGTCCCAGTCGCAAGCAGTTGAATGACTGCTTCCTGATCCCAAGTCTGTGAAAATGGATGTCCTCCTCCTGTTCCTGTGTAACATGCTCCAATAGCTCTGTGCTCACCTCCTGCTCCTGTGGAATGGAACTGAGGGACTGAATAGCCTCTTCACATTCCTTACAGCTTCTGTTGACTAAAAGCAATTCTCCTGATTCTGTAAATCACCATCAAAATCTGAATGATGTATTTTTGTATTTTGCTCTCAGTAATTGAGCAAACAATCTGACTGACAGAATTCAGAAGCTGAGTAGCCTCCTCCTGTTCCTGTGTTATACACTCAAAAGGCAATAGAGTCTCAGAGATGTACAGTACAGAAAACAATCCTTCAGTCCGGTCGTCTATGCCAAACCAAATATCCTAAATAAATCTCGTTCCCCTTGCCAGCATTTGGCACATTTCCGTCTGAACATCTCTCATGCATGTATCCATCCAAATGCCTTTTAAATTGTGTAACTGTACCTGCCTCCACCACTTCTTTTGGCTGTTCAATCCATACACGCAGCAGTCTCTGTGTGAAAATGTTGCCCCTCATGTCCCTACTTAAATCTTTCCCCTCTCACCTTAAACCTTTGTCTTCTAATTTTGGACTCGCCTATCTGGGAAAAGACATTGACTGTTTACCTTATCTTTGCCCCTCATGATTTTATAAACCCCTTTAAGGATCCCCCCCAGCCTCAACACTTGAAAATAGCCCCAGCCTATCCAAACGCTCCCTGTAACTCTAACCCTCCAACACCTGCAACATTCTTTTAAATCTCTTCTGTACCCTTTCGAGTTTGACAACATCTTTCTGACGGCAGGGAAACTGGAATTAAAGGCAATATGACAAAAGTGGCCAAACCAATGTCCTGTACAGATGCAACGCGTCGTGAAAATGTTTAGACACAAAGCACGGACCAATAAAGGGAAGATCACCAAGTGCCTTCTTCACTACACTGTTTACCTGTGACAGCACTTTCAAGGAACGGAGAACCTGAACCACAAGGTGACACAGTAGCTCAGTGACTAGCATTGCTGCTTCAGAGCGCAGCGATCTGGGTTTAACTCCATCCTTGAATGACTGCCAGTGTGGAGTTTGCACATTCTCCCCGTCTCTGAACGAGTTTCCTCCGGATGTTATGTTTTCCTCCGACAATATAAAGATATACAGATAACGGTAGATCGGCCATGCTAAATTGAGTAAAGTACCCAGGGATGTGCAGGCGAGGTGGAGTAGCCATGGGAAATGCAGGTTCAGAGGGATAGAGTAGGGGTTTGTCTAGAGGGATACTGTTTAGAGGGTCGGTGTGGCCTCGATGGGCCGAAAAGCCTGTTTCCTCACTGTAGGGATTCGATAACTTCTATGGAATTCTCCTTGATTGGCAGCTTTCGACAAGACCCTACCTATATGTCTTGCCTTGATATGTCTTGCCAAAATGCTACACCTCACATTTAACTAAAATAAACTCTATCTGCCACTCCTTGGTTCACCTAAACAAAGTCCCATTATAGTCTGAGAGATCGTTCATCACTGTCAACGACACCAACAAATTTGTTATTATCTACAACCTTACTGACCATACTTCATATACTCAAATGTAAATGATTTGTATCAGTGACAAAAAGCAGTGGACCCACTATTGATCTTTGCGGCACGCCACTGGTCACAGGTCTCCAAGTTTAATGAACAAATGTCACTGTCACGCCCTGTCTCCAATATTCAAGAAAAGTTTGGACCTAAATGGCGAGTTCTCCCTGGATCCCAGCCAGTCTAACCTTGCTAACCAGTCTACCATGTAGACCATTTTGGTTTTCTTACATGAATTCCATAAAGACAACATCCACTGTCCTGTCTTCATCAATCATCTTCATCACTTCCTCAAAAGATTACACCGAGTCAGTGAGACGTGATCTCCAATGTACAAAGCCCTCTTCAGTCCTTGTCTTTCCAAATACATATCGATCTTTTTCCTCGAAATCCCCTCCAACAATTTAATCACCATTGACGTCATGCTCACCGATCTATAGTTACCTGTTTTTTTCTTTACTTTCTTAAATAATTGCACTATGTTAGCAGCCCTCCAGTCTTTTGACACCTCACCTGTGAAAATCAATGTTACAAATATATCAGCAAAATGCATAAGCAATCTATTTCCTAGCTTCCCGCAAACATCTGGGATACAACTGATCAGGTCCCAGGGATTAGTTCACCTTTATGTGTTTTAAAATGTCTAACACCTCCTTGTAATATAGACACTTTTCAAGGTATCATTGCATATTTCTTCATTCTCTCGCTCTTGTAACCTCCTCCACATTAAATACTGAGGAGAAATACTTGTTTAGTATCCCTCAAATTTGTTGTGGTTCCATAAATAGGTAGCCTTACTGATCTTTAAGGGGCCCTATTGTCTCCCTAGTTAATCTTTTGCCATTGAAGGATTTGTAGAATTTGTTCAATGCCTCATTAACCCAATTTCTAAAGCAATCTCTTGTCCACATTTTCCTGGCCCGATTTCCCGATTGATGATACACTTGCTGCCCTTATACACCTCTCGGGATTCACTTGATCTCAGCTCTGTTTACCTGACATATGCCTCCTTCCTTACCTTGACCATAACATCAATATATCTAGCCATCCAGCACTCCCTGCACCCACCAGCCTTGCCCCTCTCACTAATAGGAACACGTTTGCTCTGGACTCTCTGAAACCAAGTTTTGATGAACTTGCATTTTCCAACCATCCCTTAACCTGTGAATAGGATATCCCAATCTGCCTTTCACAGGGCTCACCTAACACTTTCAAAATTGGCCTTGTTCAAAGTTAGAACTTTAATGTTGACATCAGGTATTTCCGATTCCATAATTAATTTAAAACTAATATTTATGCATAACAAACTTGAAAGTTAAATAAACACTTCCTGTGCCTCTATAACGTGCTCGAGAGACTGAATAGGCTCCTCCTGTCCCTCTGTATTACAGTGGAAATGCTGTCCCTCTGTAATAGACCCAAGAGGCTTAATGGCCTCCTCCAGTTCTTCTAAACACACTCGAGAGGCTGCACGGCCTCCTCCTGTCCCTGTGTAACAGATCCGAGACACAGCAACCTGTGGATTACGAGCAGCCGGTAAACTGTATCTAATGGAGACCCATTCCTTTTCAGTTACAGAATCACAAATAACACAATGTACTCCAGGTGCCCTCTCAGTGACACCTCATACAACTTCATCCACAAATCTCTTTGTTTTGAATGATTCTGTTGGCAAAATGTGCCAATATTCCAACTTTCCACCTCTTCAAGTAGCAACAGGTTAATATGGGCTGAATGGCCTTCTCCTATCCCTCTGTAAGGGGCCCATAGGGACAGAATTGCTTTGGCCTGTTACTGAGCAGCAGTCTCAATGTTCTGTCTCAAGGTTATGAAAGAATTTGAAAACAGGGCATTAAAACCAGGAGTAGCCTCACACTGGTCAATAAGTACCGTACTTTGTTTCAGGTATCTAGAAACTTGCCCACCTGACATTTTTTTTTCTGCAGCAGATCTGTCATTTTATAACTGCCTATTTTCATAAACAGAGTGGAACATATATCGACCGCTGCAGTGTTCTGTTAATACTCTCATATACAAGGGGAAAAAACATTAAAAATATTGAAAGATTTATGGTCCATCCCTCAGCAACCTTATCCATTCCATCCAAAACCAGTAAATGAAAAGTGATGTCTTGAATTGGTTAACTGGGCCTGTTTGTTCAGTGACTGTGATTAATGCCAATCTCCATGGAGTCTAATTATCTCAGTGGAAGCTTTCCATCTTTTAATGATAAATGGGCTCCGTTCAATGTGTCAACCCATAACATGAGCGGGAGCATCACTGACAGCACTGACAGGGATCAGCAGATCCAGAGAGAGGGTGAGGAGAGATCAGAATCAGAGAACATTAGACAGGAATATTCCAACAATGGATCAGAATCTGAGAACATTAGACAGGAATATTCCAACAATATACAGGAGCTTCTCCGATTATGTTTGTTTTCTTTCTGAATTTGATTGGTGGTCATTATCATTGCGGATCTATTTCGCTCTTTTCATTATTCAATACTTTTATTATCCATTCCTGGCTATCGTTGGTGTTCCTGGTGAGTGTCACTATCCAGATTTTGTTTTCTATCAACAAGTTATGAGTGCATTATTGTTATTTCATATTGTCTACACTTCCTGCCACTGTTATTGTTCCTGTTGAATCTCACAATCCAGATATTCACTCTACAGACCACTACTAACTGCATCAATGAAGGTGTTCAATTACTGTCTCGCTCTCTGCTCTGGCAGTGTTACTCACGGGTCTCTATGTTGAACTATTCAGTTTCAGGGGAGAACCACAATGCATTGTCTCATTGCCTTTACTGTTAAGAGCATGGAGGTCACTTTCTACTCTTCTGGTTACAAACTCCACTTCCTTCCACTGTCTCCATCCCATTCCTGGCCAATATCTGCAGGTCACAACTGTGGGAGATCCTTTTGACAATGAGCTGATTCTTGACACCATACCCTGAACATTTCGAACTTGAAATACTCACCACTCCAGAATATATCTCACTGGTTTATTCCATCTGCTGTTTGAACCTTGAGCTATGAAATACAATCTTAATGAAGCCAATAATCTGCTGCTGACACTCCCGGCTTCAAACCTGCCGAAGCAAATCTGATTCGAACTCACACCAAACTCCCATCCATCTGTCATTCATGTGCACGCCGATGTATATTGCTGTTGTGTCTGGCAATGCCTTTATTTTAACATTCTCAAACACTTTATCTCATCTGTCCATGAAACTTCCCTCGTTCTCTCTATTGATAAACAAAAAGCCTGTTGTTCGTATTTAAAATTTTTTTCTCCATGTGCGTTCCTTCTCAAACAATGAGTTTCGCATTCAAACACGCCTATCGCGCACACTCTCTCAGTCTCTGATGAACACACAGAGAGAGCAAACCTTCCAATTATCGGCAGTTATCTGTTGCGAGGATCGTTAGCATATCTTAGTAAAGTTTGCAATACTCTCTATGCTGTGCAGATAGTGCAGTTTACTGAGCAACACACGAGCATGCTCTGCACAGCTCTCCATGCTGGGCTGTCATCTTGTCCCAGTTTATGTTGTTTGTGGTGTTCTGTGAAGCAGATTGAGAACTTGATGTAACAAACCATTTCAGCTGATCTGACAATGTCTTTATTCAATGTTCTCATTCTTGTAATTTTACTCTCGAAGATCTCACTTCGCCAGTTAGTCCCACTGCCCTGACGTTTTCCATATATTTCCACAACATCTTTTCAGTTAATTAACTGTCTGTTTCTGTCTTTAATGTGAATCTCTTGTCCCTTTCTTTCTTTCCCTGGCCTTGGGTTTTGGCCTCCCTATTGAATCGAGTGCTGGCATTGTGTAGCTCAGAAATAATGAAATGGGGTGTGTCAAGCTGTTTTTCACTTCCTGGTATGTCCCATGTGATGGTCCATTGACAGGCGTGTTTCAGAAGTTATGAGAAACAACCTTGTAACTTGGTCTGTACCTGTGGCTATCGCTCTCAGGTGACCATGCGATCAGTAACAAAAGGAAGCCCACTGAGTAAAGGACCACGCATATAAATTGCCTGACAATGCTGCCACTTTTTAAATAAAAGGTTATTTTCTCCTTTTTTTAGTAAGAGGGCTTAAAGGCAAAACTTCCTACTGAAAACGGCTCAAGTAAATAACTTTTGGGGCTTTTAGGGTTTTCAAATAAATAGCAGTAACAATGGCCAGCTGGCACAGACCAGGATTTCTAGTTTTTTTATATATTGTAGCTATAACAATCACCAGGTGCTTGGGGTCCCAGAAGGGTTGTAAGTTTCAGTAAATTATCCACAGCTGCTATTCTCTCTGGAACCTCACTTGATGGTGTTTCCTCCTGGATTGGAGAACTGTATGCAAGAATGCATGTCTGAAAGTTCCTTTTTGCCAAGGGATGTGTTTATGGGATGTTGATATATTGGAACAGTTCATTAGTAGAAGGTACTGTATCCATTACTCGGTTAAGATTGCCAATAGAAAAATTATTCTAAATTCATCTTCATTTCTAATTGGATTTTCATTAGAGTGTTTACATATATTGTATTTTGCTTAATGGTGAGTGGTTTGAATAGTTTGACATCTGGAACACCCAACTCACATCTACCTTTAAAATAAGGAAAGGTTGGCATCCAACCTACCTTCTTTAAACAGTTTGAGACAGTCTGGTTCGACGATAGCAAACTGTGGACTCTTGTCCGGTTCTAAATCGATAATACCAAATTGGGTTTAGAATTTGCAAACAGGCCATTCTCCCCAACAAATCCATACCGATCCTCCGAGGAGTAACCTACCCAGACCCATTCCTCTATCCTATTATTACACATTTACCCCGACGAAGGCAACTAACCCACACATCCCTGAAAAATATGAACAATTTATCATGGCCAATGCACCTGACATGCACATCTTTGGATTATGGGAGGAAACCAAATCATCCAGAATAAGCTCATGCAGACATTGGAGAGTATGCACCAGGAGGCTATTGGGTTCAAAGGTCGCGTATGGTAGTTGATAGTCTCTTTTTTCTGGATGTTGATTTCGGTTGGTTTAAACAGTATTTTGTATCTAAAGATTCAGTCATTAAGAGTTCTCTGGGTGTTGAAAAGTGAAGTTGGCGGTTTTACAAAAGGGAATGACGGTAAAGCTTTAGGAATTGACCAACAACCTGGAGTTGGGGTTGCGATTGTCTGTGAGAAAATGAGAGATAATTACAGCTATAGATCGGCAATTACGTTTCGTGGAACCGTCATCAAACTCTTTGGAAATGATGGTCTTTGAACCTGAGAAGGAATTGAAAGAGGTTGAATTATGATGAAAAGTAGAAATAAAAGAAAAGGAAACGAAGAAGAAAGAAAGAAAAGGACAGAAGAAAAGCAGAGAGTTTCAACTTAAAGAGTTAGCAATTAGAGGGGAAAGTTGATACAGAAGGCGGAGATGAAGGTAGAATGTCGGTGGGATGAGGAGGATAGTGCGGTTGAGCAACCCTATTGTAACCAATGGCCTAAAGAGGTTCTGTTTAAATGCATCCAGGCATTCTCTAAATTTGATGAGAAGGATGGGGAAGCCTTTTGAATTTCATTTGAGAAAGTGGCTAAACAAATGCAGACACCAGTGACCATGTGGATTGATTTGATCCAAAGCTGATAGGTATTTGCATCCCTAATGGAGGAGGTATCTGGCCAGTATGGAGTGGTAAAGAAAGCCATCTGAAGTGCATATGAGCTTGGGCCAGACATTGACAGACAGCGTTACAGGAATCTAAAAGAGGGTCCCTGGTTAAACGCACATTGAGTTTGAAAAGATCAAACAAAGTAATTTTGAAAGGTGGTAAGGGTATTAAAAACAGAACAAACCTATGACACTCTTAGAAAGATTCTTATTTTGGAGAAGTTCAACAATTCACTTCCTGCAGCCGTGAAAACTCGTGTGGAAGAGCAGAGTTAAAACAGCAAGATTAGAAGCTGAAATGGCTGATGATGATTGAGTTCAGAAATCAAAGTTTGGTTTCTGTGAGAGATGGAGAAGAATGTGCGAGGACTTGTAAAGGTTTACTGGCATAGGCCAGGAGAAGCACGTAAAGAGGTTAGAGCATTATGAGATACAGAAGCATGTAATTCTTTTATGCTGAGACATTAGGAGCTGTGTCATTCAAAAGGACGATTGGAAAGATTAGAAGCACTCCATTATGTAACGTGTGATTGGCGTGTCCAGTGGAAACATCAACAGATTTATTCCACAATGGGGAAGGAGGCCTTGAGCTTGGAGTTGGCGTTGCAACATTTCAGATTTACATTGCCAATAACATACCTGAGACAAATCTTTATCACTGATCATAACCCCTTAAAATTTTTGGTGAAGTTTAGGGAGAAAAATACCAGTCTGTTTCGATTGAGCTTATTATTGCTGCCATTCAGTTTGAAACTATACAGGCGACAGGGCGATAAAACCTAAGTGTGGAGACTTGGATGAAGAAAGACAAAGGCATTCTGTGGCAGGAGTAAAATGACTGAAATCGAAATAGATGTGAATATTTGTATGCTCAGAGTCAATGTAATATAAATGCATTTCAGTCTACTAATAGAGGAAGATTAGGAGGTCGAAAATGAATCCACCTTTGTGTATTGATGGATTATTTTATTAAAGATGGAGTTGTGAGGATACTATCACTGTAAAAAGGTTATTTCTCTTGGGTTTTATTTTGAAGAGAGGTTATAAAGGCAGAGGTGCAGAACTGCTGTCTGAAAACAGTTTAAATAAATAACTGAGATTTTAGGTTTCATTAAAACTTTGGTAACAATGGAAGGACAGTGGCCAGCTCTCCCAGACTAGATTTCCTCATTTTACTTTTAGCTGCAGCATCCAGAAGCTGCTGGGGATCCCAGAAGGGTTGGAAGTTTCAATACATGATCCCCAGCTGCTTTTCTCTCTGAGAGCTCTGTTGATGTTGTTTCCCCCTGGATTGGAAAACTGCTGTTAGGATCTGTATTTGAATATATCTTTGTGCCAAGCGGTGTAAACCAAGAAGGTAAAGTATCTATTGTTTGTGTAAGTGTTCCAACATATAAGCTATCCCAAAACATTATTTCCTTTGATTGTATTTTAACTAAAGCATTTGAATAGATTATATTTTGCTCAATGTCGAGTGGTTTGACTAGTCACAACATAACTGGAACACGCACTTCACATCTATATTTAAAGTAAGGGAAGGTTTGGGTCTAAACGACCTTCTGGAAATATTTTGAGGGAATCTGGTCTTGTCCAAAACACTTGTAGCGAGGGGCTTCTGACTGGCTTCTGCAAATGAAAATTTAGTGGAAGGGCAGGGGGTGCTTTGCTGGAGGTTGTGCTGTAAGTTGCCTCAGACATTCAGTGAGATCTGAGGATTTGGTGACCCAACTCTGGATGGAGTATAGGGACTGTGGATACAACATCTGAGCCTGCAAAATGAACAACAAATGGAGCAGAGGCTGCAGAGAGGGGAAGCTCTGAAACCACAGAGTGAGTGTGTGTGGGAAGAGGGTCTGCTGTATCCACCCCGGATTTTCCAGGAACAATTTCCCAAACTCCACTTAACCTAGGATCAAAGTGTGAGGGGACCATGACTGAACAAGGAGCTGGTCACAGAGCGGTGTCACCTCCTTCAACACGACCTGCAGCTTCACACTAGGGGGAGGACAGTGCTGCCAGGGGCTGTTAGGGTCACAGTTTCATTCAGTTTCTATGATCCAGAACTTTCCACGCAGGACTAGGTGACATATCCATCATTTCCCAGTATCTCAACAACAATGTCATCATTCGGTGATGGAGGATATATATGGTGGATGAGGTAAATAGATTGTTTCTCCCTCAGCAGGGAGCTGCCGGTTGTATCCAGTTTGGTAGGATTCCCGATGGTATCCATGGCATCTGCAGAGTATCCATGTCAATGCGGAGAGGTAGAGGAACTGAAGGAGCTCTCTCTCTCTCCCTATTAATGTTACAGTATGCCCATGCACACTACATCATGTTGATGAATACCCACTGTCCTAGCAGAAGTCATGGTCTCTTCATTCAGAAGCAGTCAGCCATTCCCATCGTCATCGGGTCTCCACGCAGAAAGAAATGAATATATCTTGGATAAAGGCCGTCCCCTTGATGCACGTTTCAAAACACCATCCCCACCACCAATCAACCAGATCAAAGTATCCTATGTGTATGGAGAGCAAGCGGGTCACTTTGACTGTCTGGGAGCAGACGATCAGGGATGGAACAAAACCTCCCATGTCTGAACGGGGCTGAGTGAACCCCCCAGTACACAGTATCATTAAGTCCTGTAATCCCTCTCCATTTCAGTAACATATTGCTTTCCGTTATTCCTGGAAATGAAATGACAGGTTAAATCATGTTAAATTCCACCTGCTAAACTATTATCTATTGCCTTTACATTTCTGAATCTATTTGCAGACTCTCCACCTTCTCTTGATAATTTAATCTCTTGCTTACCACAGCGACATCACCAAACTCAGCATCTGTATATCTGTTCCATCCTCCTGATCATTAATATAGATTGTAAAAAGTTGAGAACCCAGCGCTGGTCACTGTGTGACCCTACTGGTTACGTTCTGTCTAACTGATTGAGACTGATTTATCCTGAGTGCCTGCTTCATGTATGATACCCAGTCCTCCCCCATTCCAGTGAAACACTGTCGAAGGGTTGAAGAAGAACAAGGAGCATCTGTGAGGAATCCAACCCCTCGATGACGCTGATGTCAATACGATCTCTGTTCCACTTTCCTGCCATCCCTTCATCCTAAAACTCTAGTCTCTTGTTGTAGATTGCGCCACATGAAAAAACATCCACTCCATATCTACACATTCAATTACTTTTGGAATGTTACAGACCTCAATGAGATCTCCTTTCATTCTTATAAACTCGAGAGTATATGCCTAAACTGCTCAATTACTCTTCATAAGACAAACACTTCAAATATGGAATCAATCTAATGAAGCTCTTCTGAATTGCCTCCAATGGAAATACCTCATTCTGCAGGACACCCAAACTGTACTCCAGTTGCAACCTCACTAATGCCTTGCATAGCTACACGAACACTCCCTACATTTCTACTCTATCCTTTTACAAATAAACGCTGAAATTATGCTTGCATTTCTCATTACTTGAAGTACCCACAGGTAAGTTTTCTGTGATATGCAAGCAGACACCCAGATCCCTCTGCATCTAAACACTTTGAACTTGCTCTCCGCTTAGATAATAATTTGTCTTTCTATTATACTGGCCAACTTGAATAGCCCCATATTTATTCCCTTTAATTTTCCTTGCTAAATGTTGGCCTATTCACGCAACCTATCCATATAGTTTTAAAATCTCTTGCATCATCTTTCCGAAGTAATTTCCCACCGATGTGAGAGTCATCTGAAAATGTGGCATTGTATTTTCTCTCCCGTCAATCGAGTACAGTAATACCATCAATGCAACTGGTTGAAGCATGCGTACTGAAATCAATGGCACCCCACAAATTGCATTTGCCAAAATAAAATGACACATTTAATCCATCTGACTCCATTTTGTTGGTTAACCAATCCTCCATCCAAGCTAATAAATTACTCCTAAACCCATGTTGTCTGATCTTACCACTTACTCTTTGGAGAAGCGACATATCCAATGCCTTTAGGAAGACCAGATATGTTCCATCTCCCACGATCCAACTTTTTTGTGACATCTTCAAATAAGTCAAGCAAACACTTCAAACTTGATTGTCCTTTGTAAAACCATGTTGACTATGCTGGATTGTGGTTTAACTTTGCAAATGTCCTGAACAATGGACTCTAACAATTAGCCTTAAATTATAATGGTTTATTGTTACACTTTAGTCCCGAATGTATACCATTATTATAAGTTCCTCCCTTTCGACACCCTTTACGTTTTCTTTGAATTCCTATTTAATGGACAAACGTTTTTAAGAGATCTGCTCCAGTTGCTGTATAAGAGTCATGTGTGGCTGAATGGACTCACCATCCTGCTGTTGTACAAACTCGATGGGCTGACGTCTTTCTGGTGTTCCCATGTTGTCATCTCCAAGGCCAGAATGACCTCCTCCTATTGATGCTTTAGAGGATTGGGAGATTATGGAATCTTACTGTTGCTCTCGAACATTTTGATGGGCTGATGGGTCTTCTCATACTTCTCCATGGAAATATTGAACGGTCTCCTCATGTATCCGGGAGATGGTTCCGAGGGATTGATTGGTCTTATCTTGTTCCCATACAACAGACACGTGTCGAAATTACTTGAACTTTCTCATTAAAGAAGTCTCAGATAGTTTTTATCCTTATCCAATTCCCTTGCAATAGGCTCGGTGGGTCTGAATGGCCTCCTGGTATCTCAGTGTAACAATCTCCAGTCACTGTGTGACCTCCTCCAGTTCCTATGTGACAGACTTGAGGAGGCTGAATGGACTGATCCTGTTGCTGTTTAACAGGATACTGGTGCAGCATGTCCTACTGTTATAGGCTCAAGTGGCTAATTGGCCTCCTTCTGTAAATGTATATCAGGCTCCAGGGGCTGAATAGCCTCATCCTGTTTTGGTGTAACAGGGTCGAAGGCTTGAATATCCTCCTGTTGTTCCTGTGTAACACACTGGAGAACGGAATGGTTCCTCCACTATCTGTGTAATTCGCTTCACTCGTTGAATACATCTGTCATCGATGTTGAAGTAAGTTCATCTTTATTTTTTGTAAACTCCAATGGCTACTGGGTCAACGTGATCATCCTTTCGTTATAAGCTAGCACCTTCATTGCAGGAATCAGTTGAGGGAACCATCTCTGAGCTGCTTCCAATATAACAACATCATTTCTTCACTGAAGAGATTAAATCTGTACACACTACTCCAGATCTCACTAAGACCCTGTACAGCAGCAGCAACATTTTACCAGCCTGTTGTAAGGATCCCACCCAGGTTAGAGTTGTCTCAGCTCTCTGGGGGAATATAGAGCATTGTTGGAAAATCATTGTCCTTCTCTCCTCCATCAGCATAACGGGAGATCTGGAGAAATTAAAGTTTGAGAAGTTCATAAATGATGTGGCGAAATGATCTCTACCATTAATCTCTCCAGAGCCCACATCGCTCAGAATCCACAGAATCAAGTAAGATGGAGCAAACATTGATGGGAGTTATATATCAAAGTGAAAGCTGCAATACAAATGCTGGACATGTTATAAAACAGGAAATGAGATATACACATTTGTGGGTACTGCGGTAATAATATACTGCTTACATTATATCTAAACTGTGTTAACCCAATTGAATGCTAATGCTGGGAAAATGGATCTCATGACCACGTGTGAGATGGTTTACATGAACATTATGTTGAGCACTGAGCTGGAGATCAGGTTATTGAGGAATTGGTGTTGAGTGATCAGAAGAGCTAATTGAAAATTTTGCTGGAAAGGACATTTTGGGAACAGTGACCACAATGTATTGGTTTTCTTTTATGCTGTTTGAGTACACGACAGTTTTTGTTGTATTTGAAGTAACCATTTGAAATCTGAGTCATGCAGACCATGAAGGTGTGAGGAGAAAGTGGAGATGACAGATGCTGAAGATCAGAGTCGAAGAGTGTGGTGCTGGAAAAGCACAGTCAGGCAGCATACTAAGAGTAGATAAATCGATGTTTCAGGCATAATCCTTTCATCAGGAATGAAGCTTATGGGCCTAGGGGGCTGAGAGATAAATGACAAGAGGGTGCGGCAGGAGGGAGGTAGCTGGGATTACGATAGGTAGATGAAGGTGGGGTTGAAAGTGAAAGGTGATGAAGGGAGACAGAACGCCTCATCTACTGCATCCATTAAAGACAATGTGGTCTTCTCTACATTGGTGAGGCAGGAGGTCAACTTGTAGATCATTTCAGGGAACATCTCTGGGACAACCACATTGAACGACACCATCGCCTAGTGGCTGAGCACTTTAACTCCCCTCCCACTCTGCCAAGGACATGAGAGTCCTGGGCCTGCTCCATCGCCAAACCCGAGCCACCAGAAGCCTGGAGGAAGAAAACCTCATCTTCTGCCTTTGGACCCTCCAACCACAGGGGATCATAGTGGATTTCCCCATTTCCCCATTTCCACTAATCCCACCTTATCCTCCTCCAACCTTCTAAGTCAGCACCGCCCTTTTGAATGTTCCTATATGTCCATAGTCCTTCCTATCAATCTGGTCCACCCTCCTCTTCGACTATCACTTTCAACCCCACCTTCATCTACCTATTAGATGAAAGGAGGCAGCTTAGAAAAATGCCAAGTGTTGCAGTAAGCCAGTGGATTCAGAGAGATGTAGGACCCAGCAAAGGATGACCAAGAAACTGAGAAGAAAATCAAAAAGAGAAAAAGCGTGCAAACGAAAGAAAAACATAAAGACTGCTAAAAAGCGTCTATCAATGTATCAAAAAAATAAAAACAAGGCCAAATGTGGAACAGTTGGTGTGCAGACAGGGTAATTTATTGCAGAGAACAGAGAAATCGCAGGGAAAAGAAACAGTTTCTTTGTGTCTATCTTCATTGAAGAATGTCCAGAAATTCTCCCAGAAATACTAAGTGACCATGGGACTTGTGTAACTAACGTCTAAGATCATTCTTATCAGTGTTGAGGTCATCTTTGAAAATAAAGGTGGATTGAGTATTGATAAATCTGACAGACTAGATGTACTTCATACAAAAATTTCAGAGGAAGCAGCAACAGACATGTTGATTGCATCGCGGATTTTCACTTTATTTTCCGACACATTCCCAAAAGGCATTTATCCAATCTGGATAAGGTAAAGGTTATAAATATTATCCAACAGTTTAAGAAAGTATGAATTTGGAGAATGGTAAACTACAGAGCAGTTCACCTGTCATCCGCAGTCAGGTATCTCTTGGACTCGATTACAAAGAACATGCTACTAGATATTTAGAAGGTAAAAACATAACTGGGGAGTGTGAGAATGCACCGATGAATGGAAAACCAGAAGTGGCAAACATTTTTTTGGAATGGTTTGAAGATGATTCTTGTGGACAAAGGCAATGAACAACAAATGGATAATGTATAGTTGGATATTCATGAGCTTTTTAAAAGAACTCACACACTGAGCTCATAAGAAAAGTTAAACTGAGAGGTATTAGGAAGAACATATGCAAATGGGAAAGAAAAATTAGGTTTACATTCATGTGAATGTAATTGGAAGATAGAGGATGTCGTACACCAGTTGCATCGAGTGTTAATGAGACTACACTTCGAATATTGTGTATCGCTCGGATTCCCAATCTAAGAAAGAATATACTGACTACAGAGGAACTGCAAAAGCTATTCTCCACATTAACCCCGAAGTTGGCAAGGTTGTCTGACGGGGTAACTCAGCCTGTAATCTGAAGTTTCGAAACATGAGAGGTGATCGTAGTGAACCTTAGAAACATCGAAAGGACTGAATAACAGAGGGACATGAGGAAGTACAAGTAGGCGAGATCTGGGAGAATCCCACGATATTCTACACGGACAAGTCAAACAGAATAATCAGCAAAGAGTCAGTGTCCATTAGAAACCAAAGGGGCAATCTGTGTGTCAAGCGGGAGAATATTGATGGATTGTAACATGAGACCTTCACATCTATTTTACTTGGGAGAAGGAGGATGCAGGTACAGAATTCAAGAAGATGGACTGGACAACTCTTGAACAGATTGATGTAAAATACGAGTAGGGATTTGAGGCTTTGTTCTGTACAAATTTGGACCAATCTCCATGTCTGAAAGAGTTGTATCACAGGCGGCTGTTGGGGTCAAGGGAGGAATGACCCTGATTGAATATTTTAATTAGAATCTGATCATAGGGGAGGTGCCAGAGAACTGGAGGACTGCGAATACGATTCCACTTCACAGTAAGGGTGGGAGAGATAGACCAGGGAACTATAGACGAGTGAGTATTAGATCACTGTTAAGGAAACTACAGGATAAAATAGGGAAGGAGAAAATCGAACTCCAATCAGAGTCACAAGGTTTGATCAGAGATAATCATCGTGACTTTATCAGAAGGAAGTCGCATCTAATGGATTTGATTGAATTAGTTTGAGGAGGTCGATTGTTTAGTTTTGTAGGAAGGTCTCTGACAAATTTCCAGCCGGGATACTGAGAAATAATGTAAAATCTCACAATATGAAGGATACCTGGACAGGTTACAAGGAGATTTCTCTTAATGGCAGCAGGCAGAGGGTGGTGGGAGAAGGCTGTTTGTGTGACTGGAGACCAGTGTCCCCTGGTGTACCACAGGGATCAGTGCTGTGTCCCTTATTGTTTGTGTTATTCATAAAAAAAGATGTGAATGTGGAGGGGGCTAGGTGGAGAGTGGGGGAGGTGTGATAAGTAACTGTATGTTTGACATTAAGATTGACCGGATGGTTCGCAGTGAGGAGGAAGGCCTTAAGTTACAGGAAGATGCAGATGATTGGTCAGATGGGCAAATCAATGGCAGATGGAATGTAACCCTGATAAATATGAGGTGATGCACTTTGCGAGAAGGAACCAGGCAGGGGAGGACTCAATGAAAGGTAGCACACTGGGAAGGTCAGAGGGTGCTTCTCCACACATCCCTGAATGTGACTGGACAGGTTAATGGACTAGGTAAGAATTGGACCTTGGGTGTTGTGTTTCATAATCAGGGTGTAGATTATAAGAGCAATACAGGGCTTTGGAGTACTGTATGTAGCTTTGGGAGCCACATTCCAGGAAAGATGTGATTGTACTGGAGAGGGTGCAGAGGTGATTCACCAGGATGTTCCCTGGGATGGAGCATATCAGCTATGGAGATAGGCTGGATAAGCTCGGGTTGTTTTCTTTGGAGCAGAGAAAGCTGAGGGGTCAGGGATTCAGAAGGATAAGATTATGAGGGACATGGACAGGGTGGAAAGACAGCAGCTGTTCCTTTTAGTCAGAGGGTCAAGAACAAATGAGCACACATTTAAAGTGAAAAGTTTGAGGTTCAGAGAGGATTTAAATATTTTTTTCACCTTGAGGATGTGGGGTTCTGGGATTACTTCCTGAGAAGGGGGATTATCACGGGTAACCTCACAATCATTAAAAAGTATTTGGACGAGCACGTGGAAGTGTCATAACATTCCAGGCTATGGGCCTGGTGTAGGAAAGTGGGACTAATATAGATTGTGCTGTATTTCTGTTGGCACAGAGTCTGTGCTCCTGTGAGTGTATGGTGTGTAAGGTCAATTATTGAGCAGTCTAAGGCAGGAATTGATGGCTTTCTGAAGAGTATATTCACAAGGGTTAAAAGAGTGAACTGTAATAGCTGGTTAAATTATGTCAATGTGAGAAATATGAAAAAACAAGTGCAGTTTCCTTACAGTTTGAAACCAGAGAATAGAGAATGGGAAACAGGGAAATGGCAGAACTATGAAGCCACTACTTCAGTTCTGTCTTCACAGAACTTTCAAACAATACAAGGAAAACCAAGTCTGGTGTGGGAAAATGATAGAGTACATTGAACATAGAACATAGTAAGTAACTGGTTGAGGAGAAATTATTGTGGCTGAAAGTGATGGTCATAGGCAACACTGACGTAGATTTATGAAATGGGAATTATGTTTGAGAAACAGAATGGGAGACAAATGAAAGAGAAACAATGGATGTAAAACATGTGGACTTTTAGAAAGATTTTGGTAAAGCTCCAAGCCCAATTTGCAAAATGAAATCTGAGTGGATTGGGTGCTAATATATGGCTATGTTTCTAGAATGGGACAGCTGGCAGGAAACGGTGAAAAGAAATAAATAGACTCGTCAAGCAACAGCCTGACATTGTCTGTAAGGTATGATTCTGTGAGTTTGACCATATCGCAGACACCCCATTACCTACCCCGAATATCTCCTGTCTTATCAACAGGACGGACACAGCAGAAGTGGCGGCACAGTGGGATACTTAGAAGGGAATTGCTCTTGGAGTCCTCAACAGTGACTCCGTATCCCATGAAGTCTCATGGCATTACTTTGCACATGGGAAAGGAAACCTCCTGCTGATTACCATGTACCAGCCTCTCTGAACTGATGAATCAGTACTCCTCCATGCTGACCAACACTTGGAGGAAGCACTGAGGGTAGCACGGACGCAAGATCTACTCTGGGTGGGGGATTTCAATGTTCACCAACAAGAGTATCTCAGCGACAGCATTACAGCGAGCTGGCCAGGCCCCAAAGGATAGAACTGCTCGACTGGCTCTGCAGCAGGTGGGGAAAGAACCAACATGAGGAAAATACAAACTTGAACACAGCCTTACTAATCTGCCAGTTACAGAAGTATCTGTCTATGATATGATCGGTAAGAGAGACCACCACATAGTCATTGTGGAGACAAAATCACACCTTCACATTGAGAATAACCTCCACCATTTTGGGTGGTACTATCACGTTGCTAAACAGGGCAGACTTCGAACAGATCTAGCAGCTCAAATCTGGATGTCCATAAGGTGTCGTGAGTCATCAATAGCAGCCAAGTTGTACTCCCGCATAACCTCATGGCCTCCCGCATATCCCCCTCACAATTGCCATCAATCTAGAGAATCAATATTGGTTCAGTGGAGTGTGCAGGATGGCAGGAACTGCACCAGGCATACCTGATAATGGGGTGTCAGCCTGGTGAAGCCACCAATCAGGACTACTTATGCGCCAAACAGCATAAGCAGTAAGTGATAGACAGAGCTAAGTGATCCCACAAGCAAAGGAACAGGTCTAAGCTCTGCAGTTGTTCCACATCTAGCCGAGAAACGTTGGGGACAATGAAACAATTCACTGGAGGAAGAGATTCCACAAATAACCCTTTCCTCCATGATGGAAGAGCCCAGCCCTTCAGTTTATAAGATAAGGCTGATTCATTCGCAACAACCTTCAGTCAGAAATGCGGAGTGGATGATCCATCTCAGCCCCCTCCAGTGGTCCTCAGCAATTCAGTTACCAGTCATCAACCAATTTGGTTCAGTCCACACGATATCCAGAAACGATTGGAGATACTGGATACTCCATAGGGTCCATAATCCGACAACATTCTGGCAATAGTACTGACAACTTGTGCTCATAACTTGCCACTCCCCTAGCCAAACTATTTCAATACTGTTACAACAATGGCTTTTCCTGATTACGTGGAAAATTTCCCCAAGTAATCATTGCTCCTGTATGTAAAACGCAGAACAAATCCAATCCGGCCAATTGCCACCCCATCAGTCTCCTCTCGATCATCAGTAAAGTGGTGGAAGGTCTCAGTGTTTTTAAGTAGCACTCGCTCAGCAATGCCCTGGTCAATGACGCCCAGTTTGGGCTCCACCAGGGCCACTCAGCTCCTGATCTCATTACCGTGATTCAAACATAGACAAAAGAGCTGAATTCCAGAGGTGGGGTGAGAGCGATAGCCCTTTAAATCAAGGCTGCATTCGACTATGTGTGGTATCAAGGGGCCTTAGCAACACAGGAATCAATGGGCATCAGGGGCAAACTCCCCGCTGGTTAGAATCATACCTGACACGTAGGAAGGTGGTCATGGTTGATAAAGGTCAGTCAAGTCAGCTCCAAGTCTGTAGGAGTCCCTCGAGCAGTGACCGAAAACTTCTTCAGGGCTACTTCATCAATGACCTTCCCTCCATTTTAAGGTCAGCAGTGGGGATGTTCGCCAATGATTGTACAATGTTCTGCAACATTTGTGGCTCCTCAGATACTGAAGCAGTCTATGTTCAAACACGACAAGATCTGGAGAGTATCCAGGTTGACAAGTGGCAAGTAATATTCAGGCCACACGAATGCCAGGCCATGACCATCACCAGTAAAGTACAATCTAACCTGCACCTTGGCATTCAATGGTGTTACTATCACTGAATCACCCAGTGTCAAATTCCTGGTGGGTAATCATTGCTCAGAAACTCACTGGTCTCGCCACATGAACACAGTAACTATAAGGGCAGGTCCGAAGCTAGGAATACTGCGGCGAGTAACTCACATCCTGACTTCCAAACGTCTGTCCATCATCTACAATGCATAAGTCAGAGGTGTGATAGAAGACTCCCAATTTGCCTGGATGAGTGGAGTTCCAACAACACTCGAGAAGCTTTATACCATCCAGGACAAAGCAGCCAGTTTGACTGTCCCTTCATCCACAATGCTCCACCATCAACGCTCAGCAGCAGCAGCAGCAGCAGTGTTTTACTATCTACATGCTGCAATAAAATGATCCACCAAAGATCCTCAGAGACCATCTTCACAACTCCCATGTCTATCTAGAAGGACAAGGGCTACAGATGTATGGGAATACCATCATCTTCAGGTTCCCTCCAAGCCAGTCACCATCCTGACTTGGAATTTTATCACCGCTCCTTCACAGTCACTGGGTCAGAATCCTGGGATTCCCTCCCTAATGGCATTTGAGGTCAACCAAGCAGGTGGGCTGCAGCGTTCAACAAGGCAGCTCACCACCACCTTCTCGAGGGCAACTAGGGACGGGCAATAAATGCTGGCCCAGCCAGTGACACGCAGATTCACGAAATAAATAAATAGAAATTAACAGAGGACGGTTGCTGAGGTGTCGCAGGGATCGGTGCTTGGGGCCCAGCTGTTCACAATGCCCTTTAAACATTTGGTTACTGGAATCAGATACAATATATCCCAGCCTGCTGACAGCACTAACGGATGTGGGATTATGGATGGGTGAGGAGGTTATAAAAAAGCACCGAGAAGACAATTGGAGTGAATGGGTAAATACGTGACAGATGGAGAAAAATGTGGATAGAGGAGACGGTGTGCTCTTTGGTGGAAACGATAAATTGGCAGCCTACCATTTGAAAGGCATTGGTTGAAACATGTTGATCTACAAAGGGACGTATGCTCCTGTTTGTTGTTTCCTTCTGCATAAACCTCTGAGGCCCCTGCAGTGCAGTGAGTTCTGTAACCAGAAGTCAATACTGGGCATGGCATTGGCACGCTGCCCAGTGTACACAGACCCACCAAGTGGGGAGCTGTAGCACTGAAAAGGATCTGCATCTCCCTGTACACCAGTCGCTGAAAGTAATATTGCCGAAACAGAAAGCAGTGAGGAAGATAAATGGTGTGTGGATCTTCATTTCAGGGGATGTGAGTCCAGGAGAAAAGGTGTCTTCCTGCAGCTGTACAGGGCCTTGGTGAGATATCATCTTGAACATTGTGCACTATTGTGGGGAGTTTTGGTCTCCTTACCTAATAAAGGACAAACCTGACATTGAGGGAGAGCAGTGAAGGATGACCAGACTGGTCTCTGGGATGACGGGCTTGTTATGGGAGCAGAGTATGGGAGACTGGGCAAGTATTCCATGGGGTTTAGGAAAATGAGTGGAGATCTCAGTGAGATATATAAAACTCTGACAGGGTGAGACAGATTGGAAGCAGGGATGATAATTCCCCTGGCTGGGACTTGTAAAACAAGGGGCCACAGTATTAGATACAGGCAGTCACTCTGCATTGAGATGATAATAAATGTCTGCTCTCAATGACTCGGGAACCTGGGGAATTCTCTCGCACCTGGAAACCGAGACACTGATTATAAATAAGGATTTAGAGACAGTAAAGGGATAGTGGGAGAGCAGGAGTACGGTGTGGAAATGAAGGGCCAACCATCATTATATTGAATTGGTTCGCAAACTCGATGGACCAAACGTACTACTGCACCACCTATTTTACAGCTTCCCAAGGTTACTCACATTAACGGATATGTATATCATGTGGGGTAAGTGCATTGAGGAGAGTTTTTCCATGAACTAGAATGGGGAGGCTCAATGTGTTTTCCATTCCCAATGTTTCTGTGAAGTCTGTGGGAAAGCTCTGTAAATGCTGTCACAAGCTCTCAGATGTTAGGAAGGAGGTTTCTGCAGGGTCGACAGGACTGTGTTCCCATTCCCTTTTCCGACATTGATGCTGAGGCTGGGTTTTCTGTCCGGTTTCATACTTTCAGACCTCGGAGTAGTTTGCTTCGAACAGATCTGTTGGTCAAGTCTGGTAGCTTTAATGAGTTAGCATCAGGTAAAGTTCACGTGATTCTGACCCTGACATCTTCACCCACCCTCGTCACTGAGCCATAGATGGTGTTGATGCCAATGACAGACTGAGGTGTTACCCTGGCAAAAAGTTACAGGTTGTGTTTGAATGCAGATCTGCTTCTCCTGCTTCTGTGATCTACAGCACTACGTGAATACACAGTTTCGAGCTGCAATATCTGCAATGCAATTTTGCTGTCTGTTCCCCAATTCTCACTAAGACCCATTCACCCATCAGCCCTGCACTCAGTGACCTAACCTGGTTTCTGATGTGGAAATACTTCCATTTTCAAACTCTCATCCTGCTGAGGGTCTCTCTCCCCGGGTCTTGCTTCCAATCTGACACATTCCGCAAAAGCATTTAACTGATCTTAATTCAAATATTTAATTCACCTAAATATTTTTCATTGAGAAATACCAATCTGCTGTGTTTAAAGTGAATGTGTTTCCCCTGTTTCTTTACCTGACCATGATTAAGAGCTCTGTAGTGTCAGTAATGCCAGCCTTATGTAGTTTCAGAGCCAATGAATTCTCTGGAGTCCCAATCATCTTCAGCACATTGTATATTTTCTCTTTTGGTTTGATGCCTTATCACTCATGGCTGCCTTGTTCTCCCTTGAGTATGTTTCAAGTTCTTTGGGTTGCATTTCTGGTATTATCTTCCGAATTTCTCCCCAGAACCTCCTCCCATTGCTGCTCCATGGTCTTTCCTGCTCAGCTCCCCTTCCAATTAACTCTGGCCAGCTACGCCCGCATGTCTTTGTAGTTACATTGCTCAATTATAACCACATTACATCTTGAAAGAGCATTACATATAAAGCGAAAGGAGGAGTTTTGGGAGACGGGACACGAAGAATAATTGGTGGATTTCTTAACTAGTTACAAAGGGAGAAGGAGAGAGAGGATAGAGATCTGGAGATCTGGAAAATGAGAAAGCTACATTATCGAAAGAAGTAGATGAACATCCCCCAATGTTTTGGCAATGACTGTGTGCTGTGGTCCTTGGTACAGTGCATGTACAACAGAGTAATATGTTCAAATGCTGAGTCTGATGCCAGAATATTTATCTCCAATAATATGACAGACACTAGCTTTGGAAAGAACCCACCAGGCCAACATATTGAAGTCCCGGTAGAAAGGGGATTAACTGAAATAAATTGGGACACCAGAATCAAGAATTTGGAGCACACATCCTGGTAAGAATGAGAGATTAGAGTTGGGAATCCCAGAAAAGGAGGGTTCGTTGAGAGGATCAAATCATGTTTTAATGTTTTATCAATTTTATACATCATATGCATCATTTTTCGTTAACTGTGTCTCTGTTGTTTATTTACAATGTGTTGCGCACATATGAAAAATGCGACTTATCTGCACACACACATTGATTAAACAGTGTATATAAAATCATTGTTCCACCATTGAAACTGTCCTGTTGTTGTGTTACGAGGATAGATTAGATTAGATTAGATTACTTAGTGTGGAAACAGGCCCTTCGGCCCAACAAGTCCACACCGCCCCGCCTCAGGCAACTGAATGTGTGGAGTTTGCACGTTCTCCCCGTGTCTGCGTGGGTTTCCTCCGGGTGCTCCGGTTTCCTCCCACAGTCCAAAGATGTGCAGGTCAGGTGAATTGACCATCCTAAATTGCCCGTAGTGTAGGTAAGGGGTAGATGTTAGGGGTATGGGTGGGTTGCGCTTCGGCGGGGCGGTGTGGACTTGTTGGGCCGAAGGGCCTGTTTCCACACTAAGTAATCTAATCTAATCTAATCTATCCTCGTAACACAATAACAGGACAGTTTCAATGGTGGAAAAATGATTTTATATACACTGTTTAATCAATGTGTGTGTGCAGATAAGTCGCATTTTTCATATGTGCACAACACATTGTAAATAAACAACAGAACACCAACTAGCCACCAAAAGACATGATCCACTATCACTACGTTCCGTACATACAGACAAAGAAGGGCACCACTTTGACTGGGACAAAGCACACACACATACTAAGACACGCAAGGACCTTCTTAGAGGAATCGTATTATAACCAGAAGTCCATCAATAAACGCATCAATTTAGATCCTGTCTACATTCTCTTGTTAAAATAACCGGAAATGACATCACCCACTTTAAGAAACCAAGACCTATAAATAGAGAGGTGGGATATCCCACCAGCACTTCAGCAGATGCTCCCACTGATGATGTCACCTCGTCATGGTGACGAAACTTCTGAAAACATACCTTCAAGCTCAGCGAGCTTACTTGCACAGATATAAATTGTTGTTTGTTGTTTATTAGTGGAATTTAGGAGTTCTCTATCGCTCACGTTTTGACAGATTATGATGTGAGGTGAGCTTTTCTAGGTGTGTGATTTTAATTAACAGAGGGGTTCGACATTGATGTCATAACAGTTTGGGGCCTTGCCGTGTGGCACTTGGACCGATCTGAACAGATTTGAAATACAACAGGTCGCAGCAAATTCCAACTCATTGCAATTAGTGACTTTGATCTTCAAATAAAACCAGTGGGAAAATTCGTTTAATTTTGTTACTTGTGGTTGGTTAAATGAAAAGTGAGGGAAATGGCTGTTCACATTACTAAAGAGGTTCCCAAATTTTCCAAGGAAGTTTAGAAAGACAGAAGGAGGACATTTGTTAGAATTAGCAAATAGGTTGGAATTGGGTTCAACCAGGGAGAAAAGGAAAGCTGAAATTGTAATGGAGTTGGTTAAGCACTTTGATGTATCAGAGAAACAGGCAACTGCAGTAGAGTTATAAAAACTTAAATTGCAAATGTGGCAACTGGAGTTAGAAGATAAATAAAGGGATGGAAACAGAGAGAGACGAAAGAGAAAGAGAGGAAAAAGAAAGAGAGAGGGGATTTGAAATTCAGAAGTTGGGAATTAGACAAGAAATTTAAATTAACAGGATGGAGATGAAGGGAGAACGTAGGGATGTATACAACTAGGTTAGTAACTTGCCATATTTCGTTGAGAAAATTGTCAAACCCTTTTTCATTTCATTTGAAAAAATGGCTAGGCAGATGACGTGTCCAGTGAACTTGTGGGTAATGCTAGTTCAGACTAAGCTGGTGGGCACAGCTGGTGAGGTATGTGCAGCGCTGTCAGATGAGGGATCAAGAGATTATCAAGATGTTAAATTGGTTATTTTGATTGGTTATGAATTGGTACTAGAAGCATATAGACAGAAGTTCAGAAAAATAGAGACGGAACCAGGTCAGACTTATATTGAGTTTGAAAGAATTAACAACAGTCATTTTGACAAGTGGGTGCTGGCCTTAAAAATGGATAAGACCTGTGAGGCCTGAAGGGAGATTAATCTGCTGGAGAAGTTAAAAGACTCACTTCCAGAGATAGTAAAAATTCATGTGAATGAATAGAAAGTTCAAGAAGTGAGCAGCGCGGCAGAAATGGCAGGTAAATATGCATTGTGCAATGTGATGAAATTTAGCTTCTGGCAGGAATTTCATCCCGTGAGGGATAGTAATTGGGAGAAGGGACGATCACACATTACAAAGCGAACAGTAGTTCACAATATTTTACCACAGGTGAAGAAAGAAGCCCAAGGGGGTTGAAAGGTGGTGAAAGGCCTCAGGTGCTCTCACTATAAGGGAGTGGAACACATAAAATTACAGTGCTGGTGGTTTAGGAAGGGCACAGTGGAAAAGTTGTTTTCACTGCAGTAAACTGGGACACACCGTGCTGGGCGTTAAAGGAAGACACTTTGGGGAAAGATGTGGTAGAAGAGGCTCAGCCCAGTGGCAGTAGTGAAACTGGTAAAGGAGACCCCAAGTGGAGCCGAGGAGCTGCAGGAAATTGCACAGCCTAGGCAAGGGCTGGGTATGGAGGTAGTGCCTGATCTCTCAAAAGAATTCACCTCTGTGGATAAAGTTTACTCAGAAAGAACAGGGGGAGAACGACAAGAAGTTATAATTTTGTGAGATATGGGATCTGCTCAGTCTGTAATAGTTGAGAAGTGAGGCGCTGGAAAAGCACAACAGATCAGGCAGCATCCAAACAGCAGGACAATCGAATATCAGGCAGAAACCCATCGTCAGGAACATGGTGGGGGGACAAGGGGGCTGAAAGATAAATACGAGGGTAGTAGCTGAGCTGGTGGAAGGGTCATTGGGAAGGCAATAAGATGATGTAGGTGGGAGTGATAGTGATATGTCGGAGGATAGGGTGAAGTCGATAGGTGGAAAGGAAGAGGTCTAGTTAGGGCGGTTTAAGAGGGCAGTGCTAGGTTGTACGGTTGGATCTGGGAGAGGTTGGTGGAGGGGAGATTTGAAATTTGGTAAAGTCAACATTGATGCGGAACAGTTTGAGGGTTCCAGCTGTCCTACCACTGATAGGAGTCCTATCACCCTCCTCACCGACCTATCACCATCACACCCCACTTGCATCTACCTATCGCCTTCCAAGCTCCCTTCCACCCAGCTCCATCCCCACCCTCCCATTTATTTCTCAACCTCCTTCCCCCTCCCTTACCTCCCATTTTCCTGATGAAGGATTTATGCCTGAAACGTCAACGCCCCTGCCCCTCGGATGCTGCCGACGTGCTGTGCTTTTCCAGCCCCACACTTTTCAACTCTCATCTCCAGCATCTGCAGCCCTCACTCTCTCACCCTCTAATAGGAAGAGATGAAAGGTTTTTTCACTCTTTCTGGCATGTTCATCAAGAGTGTGTTAATTTGTGGAATGGGGACATAAATTAAGCATTCCCTTGTGTAACATCAGGATGGAATGCCAAATCAAGATTAGGGAAGTAACAGTGACAGTGAGTAACAGAGTGTCAGGTCCAGGAATACAGTTTGTTCTTGGGAACGATTTAGCAGGAGGTGAGGAGGGATAGGCACTCCTTGTGGTGGAGAAGCCAAAGGAAGACTAGGGAATTGGTGAGTTAAAAGAAAATTACCCAGGAATTTTTCCAGACTGTGTAGTAACAAGATCCCACTGTCATAAGTTACAGCAGGAAGTAAAACCGAACGAAAAAGACAAATGGGTTGATGCTCAGTGAACTGACCCCCTGTTTGATGTAACGGTGCAGGATAAACCTGAACAGGCAGAGGATCAGGCAGAGGGGTTTAGTCCAGAAAGGCTAATGGACTTACAACAGATATATACACACACATTCACACACACATACACATGCACACACACAGAAAAGGAATCAGAATATATTGTTGAACGTTATTAACTTAAAGATAGAATCATAAAATTAAAATGGAGACCCCGATAGGTTACTGCAGAAGGGAAATGGTCCGACGTGCACCAGATTGTGTTAGCACTAACGTACAGTGTTATGGGTAGCTCATAAA
The DNA here is from genome assembly GCF_047496795.1 of Chiloscyllium punctatum. Classification (NCBI taxonomy): domain Eukaryota; kingdom Metazoa; phylum Chordata; class Chondrichthyes; order Orectolobiformes; family Hemiscylliidae; genus Chiloscyllium; species Chiloscyllium punctatum. The sequence continues at coordinate 81,002 of NW_027310326.1, forward strand.
CTAACTGCAGGCGGTCACTTAGGTGTATAGAAGACTCAGGCTAAGGTACAGAAGCATTTCCACTGTCCTGGAATGCACAAGGACGCTGTTAATTTTTGTTGTACGTGACATACATCCCAAATGGTAGGTAAGTAACAGGCAGTAACAAAACCAGCACTTTTCTTGCCAATTCCTGCATTCGAAGAACTTGCATGTGTGTTATGATAAATTGTGTTGCTCCCCTTTCTAAAGTAAAAGTGGAAACCAATATTTGCTTACTTTCTTGGATGTGTCTACCAGATTTCCAGAGGCAATTCCATTATTGGAGTATCAAGGCAAAAAGGGAGGTGGAGGAGTTGGTAGCTTTCTTTACTCGCTGTGGGCTGCCCAGAGAGATTCAGTCAGACCAAGGGTCTCATTTTACCGCTCAGCTGTTTAAGGAAGTCATGGATGGCTTAGGCATACAACACTTCAAATCAAGTGCGTCCCATCCTGAATCCCAGGGAGCCTTGTAAAGTTAGCATCAGATGCTGAAGACTATGTTAACAGCTACTGTCAGGGTTGGCCAAATGATTGTGATAAAGGTGTCCCATTGAAGTGTTTGCCATTAGTGATGTCCCAAATAAATCTACTCACTTTACTTCCTTTGAGTTAATATTCGTACATGAAGTGAGAGCTCCTCTGAAATTAATTAAATATAAATTGACAGGACCGAAGTCGGAAATCTCACACCTGGATTCTGTGTGTGAGGTGAAGGAGAGAGTAGATGGAGTAGGTGAGTTTGCTAAACAGTATCTGAAGAGCACAGCATAGAGTGAAGGAGGTGGCAGATACAAACTCTGAAACTTTGAAGATTTCCCGTGGGGATGACGTATTAGTATTGTCACCAGTGGTAAGAAATCTCTTCAAAGCCAGGTTTCGTGGCCGCTTTCAAATAAAAAAAAATGTGGAGTCAGTTTAACTACCCAGTAAAGATACCAGAGATGACAAAATAACCTTTATCGAATATTTCATATGGATGAATAATGCACAAGCCACATTTAAGACTCAGAAACAGAGTTGTGGCCATATGAACAAATTTTGCAGCTTATCTTTATGATGTAGTGATCTTTAGCAAGTGATTGAAAGCTCACATGTTACAGTTGACCGATAATGTTGAATGATTACAAGAAGCAAACTCAGTAATAAACTTAAAGAAAACAGAATTCACGAAAGCAGTGGTAACATTCTTGGGATATTGCATTGGACATGGAAGGTTGACCCCATGGAACACAAATACGAAGGGCTTTGAGGAAATTCCATGACCATCCTCGAAGAAAGAGGTGCTTCGATTTTTGGAACTGAATGGATTCTATCGGAAGTTTGTCCCAAACTTCAGCAGCGTATTGGCACCTCTAATGGACTTATTAAAGAAGAACATTGAATTGTGGTGGATAGAACAATTCCAGGAGGCATTTGAGAATTTTAAAGCAGGATTAATCACCACATCAGTTTTAGCTACACCAAATATTCTGAAACTCTTTGAAAATTGTGTTTGATGCTTGGGATATAGGGGTCGGAGATGTATTGATACAGAAAGAGGATGACGGAATTGTATGGCTAATTGGCTACTTGTTGAAAAAACTCAATATCCACCAGAAAAAAAAATACAAAATCTTCATTATTGAAAAAGAATGATTAATTTTCATACTGGCCTGACAATATTTTAATGTTTATATGACAAACAAATTGTCGGAGATGGTTGTGGACAACAACAAATCTCTCACATTTTTTGAAATATTTAAAGACCAGAATATGAGACTATTTAATTGGAGTCTTACCTTACCGACTTTAAACTCACAAACTGTACAGGCTGTGGCCCCTACAATGTGATAGCAGATGGGTTTTCGCAGATTTAAAGGAAAGCAGTGTAGATAAGATTAGACTTATTCCAGTGTTGTATTGGTGTGCAGAATTAATATGAATGATTTAACTGAGATTACTACTTTTGTATTTCATATAATTGGGATTAAGAATTAGAGGAAAACGAATGATGCCATCTTTGTGAATAGGAAGCTACTCTGAGGATCTCCCACAGAGGTGACCCAGGACTGAGATGATGAACATCTTCCTTTGTGCCATGTTTGACCCCAAACACTGGAGAGGTTACTCTGATTCCCATTAAGTTCAGTTTTGTTAAGCTCCTTTATGTCAACAGAAGTCAACCACTGCCTTGATGAGGGGCCTCTTTCATACCAAGCCTGAGTTTTCCAATTACATTTCCCAATTCACTTCAAACCGTGTGGGACAGTACTGAGGGGCTGAAATGTCTCCTGTGTTTCTGTGCAACAGGTTATAGGAGTAAGTAACCTCCAACTGCTCCTGTCTAGCGGGTTTGAGGGGCTGAATGGAACACAGGAACATGGGACTGAGGAGCAGGAGTGGGTCATTAGATACTTTGAGCCTTCTCCACCAGGCACTATAATTGTAGCTGATCAGGTTGTGGTCTCAGCTCCACTTTCCTGTCTGCGTCCCATTGTGCACTTCTTTGTCAAATATTTAACTAACGCAGCTTTCAATCAATGTGAACATAGAGACACGATAACCTTCCACTGAAGAGAATTCCGACTTGAAAAGTCCTTTCAGAAGTATTCATCATCCATCTTATAGAATCAGAGAGTCATGCAGAATGGAAACAGACCCATTAGTCCAATCTGTTCACTCCGATCAGATATCAAATCTGATTTAGTCCCATTTGCCAGCATTTGGCCAATATTCCTCCTGTGATTGTACCCGCCTTGACCACTTCCTCTGACTGCACTTTCTGTCCACACACCACTCTCTGTGTGAATATTTACCTTCTCGTCCCTTCTAAATCATTCGCCCTCTCCCCTCCAACCTCTGCTGTCTTGTTCTGGACTCCCCTATCCTTGGGAGTAGAACATGGCTGTTCAGAATATCCATGTCCCTGATGATTTTATAAACCTCTATAATGTTGCCTCTCAACCTCTGACACTCCAGGGGGAAGCACCTCAACGTAATTAGCCTCTCCCTAAAGCTCAAACCTCCAGTCCTGGAACATCCGTGTAAGTCATTTCTGCAGAAAACCGAGTTGTACGCAGTATTCTTAAAGCGGCCTCACCAACATCCTGTATAGATGCAATCTGCCACCACAACTCCTATACTCAATGCTCTGACTGATTAAGGCAAATGTACCAAATGTGTTCAGCACCACCCTGTCTACCTGCGACTCACTGCTACAGGTGATCATGTACGTAAACATTAGAAAGTTAACATGATGGTAGTGCCAGCAGATAGGAGGACCAGTGATACATTAATCATTATTGAGATTAGATTGTGTTGGAAACATGAGCTTAACATGTCAGGAAGTGAAATCAAATCAATGGGTTCAGGGTGATTAATCTACAAAATAACAGATAGCCCGGAGTGAGTTACAGACTGGAATCGAATCGAGGGGTTCAGGGTGGTTAATATACAGAATACCAGATACCCCGGAGCGAGTTACAATCTGGAATCTAATCAAGGGGTTCAGGGTGGTTTATATACGAATAACAGATACCCCGGATTGAGTTACAATCTGGAATCTAATCAAGGGGTTCAGAGTGGTTTATATACGAATAACAGATACCCCGGATTGAGTTACAATCTGGAATCTAATCGAGGGATTCAGGGTGGTTTATATAGAGAATAACAGGTAGCCCGCAGTGAGTTACAGCCTGGAATCTAATTGCAGGGTTCAGGGTGGTTTATATACAGAATAACAGATAGCCCAGAGTGAGTTACAGCCTGGAATCCAATTGAGGGGTTCAGGGTTGTTCATAAACAGAATAACAGGTAGCCTGGAATGTGTTACAGGTTGGAACCTAATCGAGTGGTTTAGGATGGTTTATGTACAGAATAACAGATGCCATGGAGTGAGTTACAGTCTGGAATCTAATCGAGGAGTTCAGGGTGGTTTATATACGGAATAACAGATAGCCTGGAGTGTGTTACAGATTGGAAACTAATCGAGGGATTTAGGATGGTTTATGTACAGAATAACAGATAGCCCGGAGTGAGTTACAGCCTGGAATCTAATCGAGGAGTTCAGGGAGTTTTAGATACAGAATAACAGATAGCCCGGAGGGAGTTACAGCCTGGAATCTAATCGAGGGATATGTTAACCTTTTTACGTGAAATAACTTGTAACTGGGAGTGAGTCATAAAGTGTACTATTGGCCAAGTGGTTTCAAATCTTGACTCAAATAAACATAATGCAGTCACAAACTACACAACTTTACTGACTCCCAATTTTCCTTGTTTGAGGACTATCCTCCTCTGTTTTCCCCTTACACTGAAAGTATTAATATACCTTTTATACTGCACTGACATTCTGGTTATAGTGCTACCTATCTCTCACTGTCTCATTTATATTCAATCCTGTTGAAAGATACTTAAACCAACAGAGACACAAAGTTCCAGAAAAGCTTTGTTCAATTGCAGGTGCATTATTTTCTTTTATTTGTAGATAACACACAATTTGATCCCACAGAAGGTCAGTGTGGAATTTGAGCAACCCTTCAATTTGGGATGAGGCCTAGCCAGGCAGGATTCTGATTCAACGCTGCAAATCTACAATTCAGTGGCTGAGTTTTATCAGGTTTTGTATAGTATGTCTCTCTCATATATTAGGAGCTTGGAAAGTAAGGCAGACCTTACTGGAATGTCACATTGTCTCTCCGCATTCACTGTAAAAAGGTTCTGGGATTTGCATTTTATTCAACTTCAAAGAGCTGTCTCCATTTCCTATCTCTGCTGGCATCAATGAATGGAAATGGCTTTTGACACGTTGCCCCCTCTCCCTTGCTGAATGTATTCCTGACACAAATCGGTCAGGCAAACGTTTTAGATTTGTCCACAGCCACCATTTTATATCAGTAAAACTGCACGACTACTGTGTACAGTTCTGATCTCCAAATTTGAGGAAAGACATTCTGGCTATTGAGGGAGTGCACCGTAGGTTCACGAGGTGAATTCCTGGGATGGTGGGATTACCTTACACTGAAAGACTGAAGCGACTGGGCTTGTATACCCTTGAGTTTAGAAGACTGAGAGGGGATCGGATTGAGACGTATAAGATGAAAGGATTGGACATTCTGGCAGCAGGAAACATGCTTCCGCTGAGGGGTGAGTGCCGAACCAGAGGACACAGCTTAAAAATACGGGGTAGACCATTTAGGACAGAGATGAGGAGAAACTTCTTCACCCAGAGAGTGGTGGCTGTGCGGAATGCTCTGCCCCAGAGGGCAGTTGAAGCCCAGTCTTTGGATTTATTTAAGAAAGAGTTGGATAGAGCTCTCAAAGATAGTGGAATCAAGGGTTATGGAGATAAGGTAGGAACAGGATACTGATTAGGAATGATCAGCCATGATCATATTGAATAGCGGTGCAGGCTCGAAGGGCTGAATGGCCTACTCTTGCACCTATTGTCTTTGTCTATTGTCTATTGAGTGTGTATAAATTAGGAAAAGCAGGATAGACTGGCAATATCAATGCAGTTTGAAAATATATAAACCATTGAATACGCACACAGAATCACACACAAACAGACATGCACAGACACACCGAATCACACACACAGAGATACAGACACCTTCCAGGAGCTGTCTCCATTTCCTATCTTGCAAGAGAATTCATGTTATGATGATGCATTCATGCAGGACAGTAAACAGCTTTTGAGACTTTCCCCATTGTGACAGAAGTTCAGCCCCAATTTGAAACTTGGAGATATGTAACAGGACAGAAATGAACCAGGAGCTTTCTGTGTTCTTGCTCTCAATGTAACATTTGACCATTTAGTTTATCTTGTCTTCGGCCTAACATCCAACAAGGATCACTTCACAGATCCAATAACAGATCCCCAGGAGTGAGTTCCAGACTGGAATCTAATTGAGGCGTTTAGGGTTTACACACAGCAGAAGAGATACCCAGGAGTGAGTTACAGACTGGGATCTAATCGAGGGGTTCCGGGTGGTTTACATACAGAACAACAGATAACAAGGAATGAGTCACAAAATCACGGAGTCATACAGTCATAGAGATGTACAGCATGGAAACAGGCCCTTTGGTCCAACCCGACCATGCCGACCAGATATCCTAACCTACTCTAGTCTCTTTTTCAAGCACTTGGCCCATCTCCCTCCAAACCTTCCCATTCATATACCCATCGAACTGCATTTTAAATGTTGCAATTATACCAGCCCCTACCACTTCCTCTGACAGTTCATTCCATTCATGTACCACCCTCTGAGTGAACAAGTTGCCCCTTAGGACTCTTTCATATTACCTCTCACACTAAACCCTTTTGTTCTTTACTCCCCACTCCAAGGAAAAGACTTTGTCTATTTATCCTATCCATGCCCGTCATGATTTTATAAACCTTGATAAGGTCACCCCTCAGCCTCCGACACTCCAGGGAAAACAGCCCCAGCCTATACAGCCTCTCCCTGTGGCTCAAATCCTCTAACCCTGGCATCCTCCTTGTAAATCTTTTCTGAACTCTTCCAAGTTTCACAACATCCTTCCGATAGGAAGGAGACCTGAATTGCATGCCATATTCCAACAGTGGCCTAACCCATGTCCAGTCCAGCCACAACATGACCTCTCAATGTCTATACTCAAAACACTGACCAATAAAGGAAAGCATACCAAACGCTGCCTTCATTATCTTATCCACCTGCCACTCTACTCTCACGGAGCTACGAACCTGCACTTCAAAGTCTCTTGGTTCAGCAACTCTCCCTCGGACTTGACCATTAAGATATAAGTCCTGCTCAAATTTGCTTTCTCAAAATGCAGCGCCTTGTGTTTATCGAAGTGGAATACAATTGAAGGTTTTGGGGTGTTTTTGAAACATGCCAGTCACATGTACATGGAAGTGAGTTACACGTTGGAATCTAATAGAGAGGGTTCCGGGTGATTCATATAATCCCGACAGTGGGGAAACAAGCCCTTCAGCCCAACAAGACCACACTGATCCACAGAAGAATAACCCATCCAGACCCATTTCCCCACATTTACCCCTGACTAATGCACCTCAGCTACACATCCCTGAACACTGTGGACAAATTTGGCAGAGTTTGGATTGGATGGTTAATATACAGAATAACAGATACTCAGGAGTATGATACAGACTGGAATCTAATCAAACGATTGAAGTGGCTAATGTACAGAGTCCCTTAAAATTGGAAGTCAGTTACAGATTGGAATTTTATGAAGGGATTCAGGACGATTATGTGTACAATAACAGATACCCCAGAGTGAATTACAAACTGGAATCTAATCGAGGGTTTCAGGGTGGTTTATATGCAGAATAACAGGTCGCCCGGAGTGAGTTATAGAGTCATAGAATCATCGAGATGTACAGCATGGAAACAAACCCTTAGGTCCAACCTGTCAATGCCGACCAGATATCCCAACCCAATCTAGTCCCACCTGGCAGCACCTGGCCCATGTCCCTCCAAACCCTTCTTATTCATATACTCATCCAAATTCGTCTTAAATGTTGCAATTGTACCAGCCTCCACCACTTCCTCTAGCAGCTCACTCCATACACGTACCACCTTCTGCGTGAAAACGTTGTCCCTTAGGACTCTTTCATATCTTTCCCCTCTCAAACTAAACTTATGCCCTGTGGTTCTGGACTCCCTTACCCCAGGGTAAACCTCGATAAGTTCACCCCTCAGCCTCCGACACTCCAGGGAAAACAGCCCCAGACTGTTCAGCCTGTCCCTGTAGCTCCAATCCTCCAACGCTGGCAACATCCTTGTAAATCATTTCTGAACCCTTTCAAGTTTCACAACATCTTTCCGACAGGAAGGAGACCAGAATTGCACGCAATACTCCAAGAGTGACCTAACCAATGTCCTGTACAGCTGCAACATGACCTCCTAACTCCTGTAATCGGTACTCTGACCAATAAAGGAAAGCATACAAAACGCCTTCTTCACTATCCTATCTACCTGCGACTCCACTTTCAAGGAGCTATGAACCTGCACTCCAAGGTCTCTCTGTTCAGCAACACACCCTAGGACCTTACCATTAAATGTAGAAGTCCTGCTAAGGTTTGCTTTCCCAAAATGCAGCACCTCGCATTTATCTGAATTAAACTCCATCTGCCACTTCTCAGCCCATTGGCCCATCTGGTCCAGATCCTGTTGTAATCTGAGGAAACCCTCTTCGATGTCCACTACACCTGCAATTTTGGTGTCATCTGTAAACTTACTAACTGTACCTCTTATGCTCGCATCCAAATCATTTATGTAAATGACAAAAAGTAGAGGGCCCAACACTGATCCTTGTGGCACTTCACTGGTCATAGGCCTCCAGTCTGAAAAACAACCCTCCACCACCACCCTCTGTCTTCTACCTTTGAGCCAGTTCTGTATGTAAATGGCGACTTCGCCCTGTATTCCATGACATCTAACCTTGCTAATCAGTCTGCCATGGGGAACCTTGTCGAATGCCTTACTGAAGTTCATATGGATCACATCTACTGCTTTGCCCTTATCAATCTTCTTTTTTACTTCTTCAAAAAACTCAATCAAGTTTGTGAGACATGATTTCCCATGCACAAAGCCATGTTGCCTAACCCGAATAAGTCCTTGCCTTTCCAAATTCATGTACATCCTGTCCCGCAGGATTCCCTCCAACAACTTTCCCACCGCCGAGGTCAGGCTCACTGGTCTATAGTTCCCTGGCTTGTCTTTACCGCCCTTCTTAATCATTGGCACCACGTTTGCCAACCTCCAGTCTTCCAGCATCTCACCTGTGACAATCGATGATACAAATATCTCAGCAAGAGGCCCAGCAATCACTTCTCTAGCTTCCCACAGAGTTCTCAGGTACACCTGATCAGGTCCTGGGGATTTATCCACCTTTTACCATTTCAAGAAATCCAGCACTTTCTCCTCTGTATATCTGCAACATTTTGCAAGATGTCACCATCGATTTCCCTGCAGTCTATATCTTCCATATCCTTTTCCACAGTAAATACTGATGCAAAATATTCATTTAATATCTCTCCCATTTATTGTGGCTCCACACAAAGGCCGCCTTACTGATCTTAGAGGGGCCCTATTCTCTCCCTAGTTACACTTTGGTCTTAATATATTTGTAAAAACACTTTGGAATCTCCTTAATTCTATTTTCCAAAGCTATCTCATGTCCGCGTTTTGCCCTCCTGATTTCCCTCTTAAGTATACTCCTACTTCCTTTCTACTCTTCTAAGGATTCACTCGATCGATCCTGTCTATACCTGACATATGCTTCCTTCTTTTTCTGAACGAAACCCTCAATTTCTTTAGTCAGCCAGCATTCCCAATAACTACCAGCCTTCCCTTTCAACCCTGACAGGAAGTTACAGCCTGGAATCTAATTGAGGGGTTCAGGGTGGTTTATATCCAGAATAACAGATATTCTGGGGTGTGTTACAGCCTGGAATGTAATTGAGGGGTTCAAGGAGGTTAGTATACAGAATAACAGATAGCGCGGAGTGAGTTACTGTCTGGAAGCTAATCAATGTCTGTTCACTTTAAGATAGGACGGGTTTTGCTGAATCGAAAGTACAGCCACAGATGCCAGTTAAAGGTCAGACTGTTCCAAATGTAACAATTAGATGGGAAATGGAAGCCTGACTTTTGGTTGTTTTTTTGACAGCAATTTAAATGCAATCAAAGAGTTTAAATAATGCTCAGAATATCCGATGCCAATGGAATTTGAATATTATTGTTCGTACACCTGGAAATCAATCAAATTATGAGAATTATTGTATCATTGGAAGTAAATAAATCCAGCATTTGAACACTGGAGGGAGAGCCGCTGCCATCCAACAGCAGATTTACTGCTGTAGAGCAGGAGTGCTAACTGACCATCTCAAACACTCTCTATCAAAGACACATGTTCATGTAAAACATACTTGCAGTTAAAAAAAAAATGACCCAGGGAGATCAGCAGCTGAAAGAGTGCAGACAGCGGGGAAGATAGAGACTGTGTGGTCTTGAGATTGTAACGTTTAATATGTGGGTTGTTGGAACAGTATATTTTTTACAGAGTTGGAGTCAGATAGTAAGTAGCAAAGAAAAGAGGGGCTTGTATTTGCGAATAGTTTTTGTTTAGTGTTCACTATTAAAGTTAAGAAACTAACTTGCCATTTTTTGTTTAAATAGTGGAATGTAGGAGATCTGTATCACTCATATGTTAACAGATTACGAGGTGAGGCGAGCTTTTCTGGGTGTTTGGTTTTAATTAACAAAGAGGTTCGACTCCACCTTGTAAATGTACATTCATACTAACCCCATTTCCCTGCAGTTGTCCCATATCCTTCTAATCCTTTCCTATCGACATATTTATCCAAATGCTTTTGAAACGTTGTTAATGCATCCCCCTCAGGCACATCTTCTGGCAGCTCATCCAAGTACCAGCCATTTATGTAAATAAATGGTCCCTCAGGTTCCCTTTTATTCCTTTCCCTTTAACCTGAAACTGATCCCCATTCCTCCTCGATTCTCTAAACTTTGGAAAAGACTGAGAGCATTCACCCTATCCATATCCCTCATGATCTTATACAGCTCTATAAGGACTTCCTCATTCTCCTACACTCTAAAGAAAAGGTCAAAGCTTGTCCAACCTCTCCCTATAACTCGGACCATTGGGTCCTGGCAATGTCCTTGTAAATTTCTTCTGCACTCTTTCTAATTACATTATATCCCCCCTATAACAAGTTGACAAAACTGAACACAATCCTCCAAGTGCGGCCTTACCAAAGTCCTGCGTAACTGCAACATAAATTCCCAACTTCTATACTCAATGTCCTGCCTGACGAAGGCCAGTGTGTCAAAAGCCTTCTTCACTGCCCTGTCTACCTGTGACTCCACTCTCAGTGAACCGTGCACCTGAATTCCAAGGTCTCTCTGCCCACTACACCCCTTAAGGCCCGCCCATTCACTGTGAAACTCCTACCTTGATTTGAGATTCCAAACTGCAAGACCTCACACTTCTATATTAAATTCCATTTGCCATTTCTCAGCCCACTTCCCCACCTGATTAAGGTCCTGCTGCAATTTCTGATAAATGTCCTCACTGATCATGCTGCCATTTATTTTAGTGTCATCTGCAAACTTACTAATCATGCCTTGTATATTCTCATCCAAATCAGAGATAACAAAAAGCTATGGACCCAACCTCCAGTCTAACAAGCTTCCTACCATCAACCCAACTGTGTATCCAATTGGCCAGTTCCCCCAGCATTCTAGTGATTGAACCTTCCTGAGCAGCCTGCCATGTGGAAACTTATCAAAGGCCATACTGAAATCCAAAGAGACTACATTTACCGCTCTGCCCTCATTAACCTTCTTGGTCACTTCACCAAAGGACTCTAAGAAATTTGGGATGCATGATCTGATCTCCCACTCACAAGTCTATGCTGACTGCTCCGAATCAAACCCTGTGTAAGTAATGGGTGCAGTCAATGGTATGCTGTCCTTCATTGTAAGATGATTCGAGTACATAAGTAAAGCCATCTTCCTGCTGTTGTAGAGCCTTGCTGAGAGAGCATTTGGGGCACTCTGTACAGATTTGATCTCCTTTGTAAGGAATGATCTCCTTACCACAGACACGGGTGATGGTAACATGAGGATAGAGTGAATAAGCTGAGTGTTAAATCTGTAGAGCTGTGAGAGACGAAGAAATGGTGATGCTGAAACACGAGGAGTGGCAGCGATCACTTATTTCCAAAAGAGACATTGACAGGGAGAGAAATTCCATAATTTACCCAGGATTGATTAGTTTGATTTATTGTCACGTGTACCTCAGTACAGGGAAACACTTTGTTTATGAGCAGTGGAGGAAGATCATAGTAAGCATGGCCAGACAGATCATAGGGTGGAAATAGACTTGGACAGAGTAAGGCATACAGGATACACTGAACAGGACATGCACTAGACAAGGTCAACATGAACAAGATCAGCATTATTTGATCTTAGAGAGTCAATTCATCAGTCTAACGTGACCTTTCTAATAGTTTATATGCCTAAATTAACTCTCCCCACGTTATTGTGCAGTCGGCGTGTGAACCCTGTACTGAACGTCAGATTGCTCACAATCCCCAACAGCAGCCACAATACCTTCCATCTGAAACAGGTAGACATTCCCACCAGCTTCCACCCTACATAGAGAACACCAGACTGCCTTCTCAGAGATGAAAGATGCCTTCTTGAGACTTCGCACAAGACATATGGCTTCCCTGCTCACCTCTTGAAAACCACGTTAAAGTCCCACGTGTGTATCATAAGCAACAGAGCCAAGAGGAACTTCGTGGAGCACTCTGTCTGTGCAGCCTCTGCTCCACTTGTTCATCATGTTAGAGCATCATTCAGGAAACACTTAAGACTGCCGATGCTGGAGATCAGAGAAGAGAGTCGATTGCTGGAAAAGCACAGCGGGTCAGACAGCATCCTTGAAGCAGGAGAATCGACGTATTGGGCATAAGACATTCATCAGGAATCAGAATCAATTTCCTCATTCTGCCCCCGTGTAAGTGTATTGAGGTGGGAATGGCCTCCTGCTGTTCCTGTATAAGTGACTCAAGGGACTGACTGGCTTCTTCCTTGTCCAATTGGGCAGGGCCAAAGGACTGACTGGGTTATCCCTGGTTCCTGTTTGACAGCTCGATGTACTGACAAGTGTGATGGTGCTGCAGCTTTAAGAGGTTATTTTGTCCGGGTTTCCTTTAAGAGAGATTGAACGATCGTTACGAAGCTGGTTAGTTAAGACCACTTGAGTAACAGCGAGGGAGGCCTTGGGTTTATTTTAATGCAGCCTGAATGGGTGTGGCCAGCTCTCACAGATTAGGATCACTGGGTTTTGGTTTCTCAGTAACATCAGAAACTATTGGGGTCTCCACAGAGTTGGAAGCTTCAGGGAATGTTTCCTGGCTGCTACTCTCTCTGAATTTTCTCTTGATGCTGTTTTTAATTCCTGGATTGGATAAATATTTGAGACATTCTGTGTCTGAATATTTCTTTTTGCCAAGGGCTGTGTTTATGGGATTTCCCTATATTGGAACAGTTCATTAGTAATAGTTCCTAGATCTATTATTCTGTTAAACTATCCAATAGAATTACGTTATTCTAAATTCCTCTTTCTGTGGTGTTATTTCTTCTTTCATGTTGAAATGGATGGTATTTTGCTTCACACCGAGGAGTTTGACCAGTCACATTGCATCTGGAACAGATACTTTTCATTTCCTTTAAATTAAGAAAACATAAAGGTCTAGGATGTTGCCTTCAAATATTTTCGAGGGGCTCTAGTCCATCACACTAGACTCCTTCACTTCCTGAGTAATAAGCTGGAGGCACTGAATGGGCTATCCCTGTTCTTCTCCAATCATGTCAATGGGCTGAATGGCTTCCTCTTATTCCCGTGAAACCAGTGTGAGGTGCTGAATGAACTCTTGTTTTACTGTGGCAATGTGCAGTGTCAGGCAGTGCTGTTACATGATTGTTACTGATACTTTAATAGCACACGCCTGAATGGAGTCTGGGTCTTGTTGCACATGGACACAGACCAGTTCAGGAGCTGATGGGGGACAAAACGTTCTGAACATTGTGGAATCTTCAGAGACCATCCCCACTTCTGATCTTATGGTGGGGAAGGTGGGGGCGGGGAGACATTGATGAAGCAGCTGAAGATGTTTGTGAAGAGGAAGCTACCCTGAGGATCTCCCACAGAGGTGACCCAGGACTGAGATGGTGAACATCTTCCTTTGTGCCAGGTTTGACCCCAAACACTGGAGAGGTTACTCTGATTCCCATTAAGTTCAGCTCCTTGATGTCAACAGAAGTCAACCATTGTCTTGATATCAGGGCCAGTCATTTTTACCGGCAACCTTGTCTCAACCTCTTTTGTTCATATCAATAAACCATGATATAGGAGCAGCAAGTGTTTTCTTCAAACAGGTGGGATTGAATGTCAGGATTTCTCTTCTCAAGAGTGTTCGGGGAGCGAGATGACTGAAAGTATTTGAAGAGGAGGTAGATGGATATTGACCTGTCAGAGAGGTGAGGGCTATGAAGAATTGGGTATGAAAGAGGATTTGAGGCCAGAAGCAGATCAGCCATGATCTTCGTGAAGGGCAAGGCACGTTTGGGGAGTGAACGACATGCCGCTGTTTCTGATGCTCTCACATTCTGTTATTGGAATGTTAGTGAGTGTTATTTTTATGAATGTTCTGGTATTGCATATTGCAGTCAGGGAGACCAGGTGATTTTGTGAGCCATCTCTGGGTGAGGTATGTGGGCTGTTTTCACAGTGAATCTGGGTCTACAACATGATCAACAAATGGAGCTCAAGCTGCAGATAGGGGAAGCTTTCTAAAGAAAGATGAGGGGCCTCTTTCATACCCAGCCTGGATTTTCCAATTACATTTCCCAAATCACCTCAAAGCATGTGGGACAGTCTTGAGGGACTGAATGGTCTCCTCTGTTTCTGTGCACCAGGTTATAGGAGCAAGTGGCCTCCAACTGTTCCTGTCTAGCAGCTTTGAGGGGCTGAATGGAACACAGGAACATGGGACTGAGGAGCAGGAGTGGGTCATTAGATACTTTGAGCCTTCTCCACCAGGCGTTAAGATTCTGGCTGATCAGGTTGGGGTCTCAGCCCCACTTTCCTGTCTGTGTCCCATTATCCGTGACTCACTTCTCCGTCAAATATTTCACTAATGCAGCTTTCAATCAATGTAAACATAGAGGCATGATAAACTTCCAGAGAAGAGAAGTACGACTTGAAAGGACCTTACAGAATTTTTCATCATCCCTCTTATAGAATCAGAGAGTCATGCAGAATGGAAACAGACCAGTTAGTCCAATCTGTTCACTCCGATCAGATATCAAATCCGATCCAGTCCCATTTGCCAGCATTTGGTAAATATCCCTCTTCTTTCAGATACTTTTTAAATGTGCGATTGTAACCACCTTCACTACTTCCTCTGACAGCACTTTCTGTACACACACCACTCTCTGTGTGAAACATTTACCTTCAGGTCCCTTCTAAATTATTCGCCCTCTCACCTTCAACCTCTGCCCTCTTGTTCTGGACTCCCCAATCCTGGAGAGCAGAACGTGGCTGTTCAGAATATCCATGCACCTGATGGTTTTATAAACCTCTATAATGTCACCCCTAAGCCTCTGACACTCCAGGGGGAAACACCTCAACCTAACCAGCCTCTCCCTTTAGCTCAAGCCTCCAGTCCTGGAACATCCGTGTAAGACATTTCTGCAGAAAACCGAGTTGTATGCAGTATTCTTAAAGTGACCTCACCAACATCCTGTACAGATGCAACATACCACCACAACTCCTATACTCAATGCTCTGACTGATTAAGGCAAATGTGCCAAATGTGTTCTGCACCACTCTGTCTACCTGCAACTCCACGTTCAAGGAACAATGAACCTGCAGCCCTATGCCCCTTTGTTTCACAACATGCCCCAGGACCTGACCATGAAGTATATAATATCTGCCCTGATTTGCCTTCCCAAAATGCAAAGCTTCATATTTATCTAAATTAAACTTCATCTGTTACTCCTTGACCCTTTGTCTCATCTAATTGTGGTCTTGTTGTACTCTGAGATAATCGACTACACCACCTTTCTGATGTCATCTGTAAACGTACTAACTATTGCCCCAATATTCACATCTAAATCCTTTACATAAATGATGAAATGCAGTGAACTCAGTACTGATACTTGCAGCACACTGCTGGTCACAAGCCTCCAGGCTGAAAAATATCCCTCTTCCTTCACGCCATTTGTGACTATCTTATGTGACTGAAACTTACTAATCTGTCTACCAATCAGGATGAAATACTAGCTGTGAAGGAAGGCTGAGTAGGTTAGGTTTATTTTCACTAGATAAAAGGAGATTGGGGGGGACCTGATTGAGGTTTCCAAAATCATGAAGGGTATAGCCAGGGTGAATAGAGACAAGCTTTTTCCCAGGGTGAAGGATTCAATAACGAGAGGTCGTGCTTTCAAAGTGAGAGTTGGAATGTTTAAGGGGGATACACGCGGTAAGTACTTCACACAGAGGGTGGTGGGCATTTGGAACGCGTTGCTAGCAGAGGTGGTAGAGGCAGGCACGGTAGATTCATTTAAGATGCGTCTGGACAGATGCATGAGTAGATGGGGAGCAGAGGGATACAGATACTTAAGAATTGACCGACAGATTTAGACAGTACATTTGGATCGGGTCAGGCTTGGAGGGCAAAGGGCCTGTTTCTGGGCTGTAAATTTTCTTTGGTCTTTGTTCTTTAAATGAACACCATGCTGAAGTCCATATAGACAATGTCTACCAAATTGCCTTCATCAATCGTCTTTGTCACCTCTTCAAAAAACGCAACCAAATTAATGAGACATGATTTTCCATGCAGAAAGCTTCGTTGTCTACTCCGATCAGCCCTTGCCTTCCCAACTGTATGTAAATCCTGTCCCTCAGAATCCCCTCCAACAACTTACCCACCACGGACATTAGGCTCACCCATCTATAGTTCCCCAGATTTTTGGGTCACTGTTTCCTTTTCCTGTCCCACTACTCCACTGCTCAAAACAAATGTTAAATGTGACCAGGTTGGTGATATGGCCGATGATATCGGTCTCAGACTGGGTCAGGGTCAGTTTTAGGAACAAGTCAGGCTAGTTTCTTTAATTGCTAAAACAACACGTTTATGATCCAGAGCAATGTTACTCAAACTATGATGGAAAGATGAATGGCAAACTGTTTGAGTATTGCAATTATATAATCAATATTTCCCTTTCTAAAAATGCTGACACACACACACACACACACACACACACACACACACACACACACACACACACACACACACACACACACACACACACACACACACACACACACACAAAATCTCTGCAATTTTAACTTGAAATAACTTGGTCCAGATATTATTGAAACTCGTGACAAAGGAAAAATTGTGAGATTGTCCAAAACGTTATTCTGCTTCTGAAGATATTGCACTCACACATCTGCTAGCAATGGGATTTCATCCTGGGAGAGTTTAGATTTGGCTGAATTCCCTTTGCTTTAGGCAGTGAGGAGATTCCAGTGAATTCTGGTTCGGGATCATCCAAAGGGTAGTACAGTGGTGAGCACTGCTGCCTCACAGCACCAGGGACTTGGGGGCGAATCCAACCTTGCGTGACTATCTGTGTGGAGTTTGCACATTCTCCCCTTGTCTGTGTGAGCTTCTAATGGGTGATCCAGTTTCCTACCACAAACTGTGTAGGTTCGGTGGATTGGTCATGCTAAATTGTCCGTAGTGTTCAGGGATTTCTAGGTTATGTGCAATAGTCAGAGGTAAATATAGGGGAATGGGTTCGGAAGGTTGGTATGGACTTGTTGGGTCGAAGGGCCTGTTTCCACACTGCAGGGATTCCATACAAATAAGAACGGTAACGATGACTGTAGAGGGTTTTTTTTAGCTCGCACACATTGCTGTGATGAGGAACAATGAAGGAGAGAGAGTGCAATAGGCCAATCCTTCTCAGGCAGATTACATTTTCTGCCTCTCTGAGTTGAATCACACAGTAATGTCATCCTCTCCCAAACTGGACCATGTGAGGTCTCCTTGTACATTGTCCAAACTGTGTCTCCATCACATTCCTGTTCCATGTGGGTGCATCATTGCTGCTGTCATACACAGAGCCATACCCTGAGCAGAAAAATGGTCTCGGTCAATTTGAAGATATATTTATATGTCCCTGCGTCATTAGAAAATAAAAATGTTTAACTTATTCAGAATACCTGTGTTAAACTGAATGCATTGTTTTAAAGAAATACAGAAATTGCTGGAAAAGCTCGCCAGGTCTCTCAGTACCTAGATGCTGTAGTTGTACCAGCCTCCACCACTTCCTCTGGCAGCTCATTCCATACGCACACCACCAATATTTGTGAAATGGTGCCCTTTAGGCCTCCTCAAAATCTTTCCCCTCTCACTTTCCACCAAAGCCCTCTAGTTTTAACCTGGGGTAAAACCCCTGACTACTCACCCTATCTATGGCCATTTTGATTTTATAAACCTTTACGGCTGCAAAATGCGACCCTAATCAACACGAATGGCTGAACTTTCAGTCATTCTGGGCCTAAATTCTGAAGTGCCATACTGACACCTCTTCCTTCTCCATCCAGTCACAATCTAAATCCACTTTAATCAGTTTGTTCAGATATATCCTGAGACACTTCTGTGGGCTTTACACCTAGACCTTTGTGCCCGGAGGTAGGGACACTAGCATCACTCAACAATACCCATAAAGCTGTAACAGTATTCTCCTGTGTGTTTGTTCATCAGACTGTCCTGACATGCTGGGACATACCTCTGCAACAGGCACAACTTGAAACCAGAACTTCTAGTCCAGAGCTAGGAACACTACCACACAAGTTCAGGAATTGGAATCAAATCCAGAGCTCTGGCTCAGAGACAGGGACACTACCCACTGCACTACCATACCCAGATTTTGGGTCATATTTTAGTGCCACTTTCAGCTTGATGTGGATTTATTATAATCAGGTTCCCATTACTGAATTACAAACAACACTTTGTATTGTTAAACAAATGCAAGATATTTGTCTCAACTGTAGGATATTGAGTGTATATGCTATGCCATTGAAATTAACTATGACCATCTTTAAGTGCTATTATCTGTAGTATGCAATATTAAGGAAAGAAATCCTGCAGACACACTCTGCCCAATGAAGGGTCTCAAATAGATATTTATTACTGAACACCAGAGACGAAGGAAGAGCTTAATTTCTGGCCCCAAAACACCGATCACTCTTACCCAACTCTCACGTGTGACTCCCCTTTTCCTAAAACCATGAAATGACACCAGGCCGCAGATTACTGTCCAGCCTCTCCTCCCCACTGACTGTGTCAACAATCTGTCCCTCCTCCCCCTAACCACACAAGGCAAA